>NW_024070194.1:74484645-74709774 GCF_014754425.2 Oryx dammah
GATTTCAGACAGGATCAAGCACACGAAACAAAATGATCGTGGTGTCTCTCCATACAACAGAGTCACTGTTTAATTTGGTCATAGTTAATGATTCTGAGGCTGTCTTCAGAAAAATCTCAGGGCTGAAGAACTTTTGATTTGTGCTTTAACTTATAAGAAAGAAAGTACTGAATCAATAGGAGACTACAATTATTCATTGGTTTAAGGACAGTCACCAGTCTGAAAACTCATCAATAATCTGCTTGTCCTCAGGGTGGAATTGGCCGACTATATCACGAAGGTAGTATGGCGGTAAGAAGGAAGAATGACCAATATTGGTAAATAGGGAATTGGACCATCCTGGAAAGGGAAATCTCCTTTAATACTCAAGGCCTCTGAGTCAGAGGGAGTGCTCTGAACATCACTACATGCAGAGGACTTATCTGACATAAATATACTTTCCAAGTAGGAGTGAAGGCCATTGGCCCATGATTTGACTCTTTCACACAAGATAAAAACACTAACAAGGAAAGGAAAAAGAGAAGCCTTTAAAGGAAAAATTAAACAGTATATAGCAGACTTAGTTTCACTAGCAATATACTGTGAGGAATCCAGAATGCAGTATTGTAATTTCTACAAAGAATATCATTTTAATATGTTACTACTCACTAAAAATCCTCAAATTTAAATATACTGCAGTCCTAAGCCTATAACACACTTGATCTCGCCACTCACACATATCCATGACAAATCCATTCCTATAACTAGTCTATAGAGTCCAAAGGTTGTGTTATAACTTTTTAGTCACATATTCTCCATGATTAAAACAGTAAAAAGAAATCAACTTCATTTTTAACCCTCGCAAAAAAAATGTTCACCAGAAGGTTATCATAAAAAAGCAGGTGAATGGAATAAACAACCAATTGGTTTCCCAATTTCCAGACCAGTGCATGGCTTAATGGTACAATGAAACCCTGTAATTCCACCCTCAAGCCCTGAAGATTATGTGATACAAAAAATCTGTGCCTTTAACCAGCTTCTCTTTCAGTATTATTTATTCCACATCACCCTAGGCAGTTGGCTAAACGACTAAGCAACAAGGTCAATCAAATACAATACTCCTCTCCATTCAAATATAATGGAAATTTTGACCATTCCACATTCTAAAGAGCAAATACATTCTCACTCTGACAACCACATTCCATTGGCTTTTCCTAAAAGCCAAGCGTGACAGATGCCTTGGCTGTAATTGCCAATCAGCCTTTCCATGGCAGCTGAAAACACAATACATCACTTTGATCTCCTTTGCTCTAAACACATCCACAATCAAGAAACCTGAACAAGGAATAAGAAATTGGCATCATTTCTATAAGCTGTCACTCCACAGCATTTAAATACTGTAAGGTATAGTTTGCTCATATTTTTATTTTTCTGTTTCAGAGACACTTTGTTGAGGATCTGAACAAAAATCACCTACAATTAAACATTACTATATATATACATATTTGGAGATATATTCAAAAAACACATTTCATTACCATGTACAAAATCTCAGTACAAGCACATTTAATTAAACACCACCACTGCCATTTCCTCCTCCAGTTACCCACCTGAGGAATAAAACAAGAGTGCTCATCTGATTTAGAAACAGTACTCAAAAGAGCTGAACTCACATTTTGCAGGCAGGTCATAGCCACACGTGATCTTTGCATGTCCAGTTTCACAGCCGTTCAGGTTACGACATTCAGCAAGCAGACAGGGCCCAGCTGCTCTGTGAATACAGCCATCCACTGCAGGAGAGAGAAAAAAGTTAGTCCATGTTTGCTCTTTTGGAAATAAAGACACAACCGGAGACAGGGAAAGCCAAGGAACTCAAGTTTTCCCTCTTAGAAATCACCACACCCCTGGGGAAGGAAACCCACGGTGTTCAGTCCCTTAAACCCCATTTTCTCCTCTCTCCAGTTCTCACTCTGTGCCTCCAGTTCGTGTGGTCGGCAGAAGGAGCAGGGTTCAGGAAACGGCGTGTAGTTTAACGTTAAACAACAGGATCCTTAGCTCGTACTGCAGCCTGGATTTGTAGTCTGTTCCAGCGTCAACTGGGTAACTACTCCCACCATGTCCATTTCAAGCTATCAACTCCATGTCACCTAAACACAGGATTCCAAAGAAATGCTAATGATTCTGTCTCCAAGGTGCTAAGTGTTGCCTCCAGTACACCACAGGTTATAGAAGAAAAAAGGTCAAGAAGCAAGAGAAAAAAAAGCACTCGGGAACGTTTGCCATAGTGGCAAAACTGAGACAGTAAAGCTGTGGAAGAAAGACCCAGACCTCTAAGTTCCTTCCTCTCTCAACGGCACGGCACAGATACAGTAGATATCTGCAGGGTATCTAGGGGTTAGACGGTGGGCGAGAGTGGCTCACGCCTGAAAAAGTGCCTAGAGGAGTGGCCCTCACTCTCTTGACATGGAAAGGAGAACCTCCACAAGCTCTTGCTCCAGCTCTGCTCGCCGAAGAGGCCCTGCTCCTCCCCAAGCCCGGGTCTCACCATCTCTCTGAATCTCACCTCACCCCGCTTCATCATTGCCCTTCACAACGAGAATGACGTTCTGAAAACACACATCTGATGCCACTGGAAATTAAAGCTTCATTTGACTAGATTAGGGGTGAGCAACATAGGTAGGGGGCTAAGACTGAATACGCATAATCTAGTTGTTAGTGAGTGAGTTCCTTGGACAGAAAGGAAATGCAAGACTGAAACGAAGGGTTAAGAGAATTAGAGAGAGAGAGAAATAGTAATCTAGGCTGTGAAAACCAACCAGGATATTAGTGGTCCAAATCCTGGAAGATGATGCTGTGAAAGTGCTGCACTCAATATGCCAGCAAATTTGGAAAACTCAGCAGTGGCCACAGGACTGGAAAAGGTCAGGTTTCATTCCAATCCTATTTCATTCAAATGCCAAAATGCTCAAACTACTGCACAATTGCACTCATCTCACACGCTAGTAAAGTAATGCTCAAAATTCTCCAAGCCAGACTTCAGCAATACAAGCACCGTGAACTTCCAGATATTCAAGCTGGTTTTAGAAAAGGCAGAGGAACCAGAGATCAAATTGCCAACATCTGCTGGATCATCTAAAAAGCAAGAGAGTTCCAGAAAAACATCTATTTCTGCTTTATTGACTATGCCAAAGCCTTTGACTGTGTGGATCACAATAAACTGTGGAAAATTCTGATAAAGATGAGAATACCAGGCCACCTGACCTGTCCCTTGAGAAACCTATATGCAGGTCAGGAAGCAACAGTTAGAACTGGACATGGAACAACAGACTGGTGCCAAATAGGAAAAGGAGTACATCAAGGCTGTATATTGTCACCCTGCTTATTTAACTTCTATGCAGAGTACATCATGAGAAATGCTGGGCTGGAAGAAGCACAAGCTGGAATCAAGTTTGCCAGGAGAAATATCAATAATCTCAGATATGCAGATGATACCACCCTTATGGCAGAAAGGGAAGAGGAAGTAAAAAGCCTCTTGATGAAAGTGAAAGAGGAGAGTGAAAAAGTTGGCTTAAAGCTCAACGTTCAGAAAACTAGGATCATGGCATCTGATCCCATCACTTCATGGGAAATAGATGGGGAAACAGTGGAAACAGTGGCTGACTTTATTTTTTGGGGCTCCAAAGTCACTGCAGATGGTGATAGCAGCCATGAAATTAACAGACATTTACTCCTTGGAAGGAAAGTTATGACCAACCTAGATAGCATATTAAAAAGCAGAGACATTACTTTGCCGACTAAGGTCCATCTAGTCAAGGCTATGGTTTTTACTGTGGTCATGTATGGATGTGAAAGTTGGACTGTGAAGAAAGCTGAGCACTGAAGAATTGATGCTTTTGAACTGTGGTGTTGGAGAAGACTCTTGAGAGTCCCGTGGATTGCAAGGAGATCCAACCAGTCCATTCTAAAGGAGATCAGTCCTGGGTGTTCTTTGGAAGGACTAATGCTAAAGCTGAAACTCCAATACTCTGGCCACTTCATGCAAAAAGTTGACTCATTGGAAAAGACCCTGATGCTGGGAGGGATTGGGGACAGGAGGAGAAAGGGATGACAGAGGATGAGATGGCTGGATGGCATCACTGACTCGATGGACATGAGTTTGAGTGAACTCCGGGAGCTGGTGATGGACAGGGAGGCCTGGCATACTGTAATTCATGTAGTTGCAAAGAGTCGGACATGACTGAGCGACTAAACTGAACTGAATAACTGAAGAAGGAAATGGCAGCCCACTCCAGTATTCTTTCCTGGAAAATTCCATTTCCAAGGGAGTCTGGAGGGCTACAGTCATGGGTCACAAAGAGTTGGATACAACCGAGCTACTGAGCACACAAGTGCAATAGTTCAGAGTCCACCACACCATGTAATTGATCATTCTTTACTATTATCATTATTTTGATAGGAAACTAGATATTGAATGGGAAATTTTTCACTGAGGGGCATGTAACTTGTCTAAATGACCAAGTGGCTTTTGCTACTACTGACTGAAAAGGAGACATGTTTTGGTTGAACAAGTCTCTTAGGGAAACTAGCTCATCTGGGCTTTCCTACATCACTGTTTGCAGACCTGTAAAATCTGAGAATAAGCCTGAACCTCAAAGACCCTCACAGCAAAATGAACTCTATACTACAGTGTTTCAGTAAACCTACTTGAAATCCATACTCTACCTTTACCAGCCATATGCTGCTCAAGCCCCAGTTTCCTTAGCAATCAGTGTCAAGAATGACTGTGTCTAACAGAGTTATGTGTGGAATTTGAATAATATAACATTATGTGCCCCATTAATGATAGTAACTAATATTATCTTAAACTCCTTAGGTGGAAGTTTTGTGTAAAATTTTAAATAACTATTATTCTTATATAAAAAAAGAAAAATATAGAGAAGGAAGAAGAATATCAATACCACTATTTACCCTCCCACCTAGAGAACTCTTCAGCAATCTGATATTTGTTGCTCTTTCACTGGTTATTCACACACACTCACACATATAATTTTTTCTCTTACAAAAAAAAAGGTCATAAGTTTTGTGCACTCTTTCACATAGCAATTTTACTTTGTGAACTATTATACAGTTGTTAAAAAGAACAGGTCAACTTGATATGCAAGTTCAGTTCACTTCACTTCAGTCGCTCAGTCATGTCCGACTCTTTGCTACCCCATGAATCGCAGCATGCCGGGCCTCCCTGTCCATCACCAACTCCCGGAGTTCACTCAAACTCAGGTCCATTGAGTTGGTGATGCCATCCAGCCATCTCATCCTCGGTCGTCCCCTTCTCCTCCTGCCCCCACCCAATCCCTCCCAACATCAGGGTCTTTTCCAATGAGTCAACTCTTCGCATGAGGTGGCCAAAGTCTTGGAGTTTCAGCTTTAGCATTAGTCCTTCCAAAGAATACCCAGGACTGATCTCCTTTAGAATGGACTGGTTGGATCTCCTTGCAGTCCAAGGGATTCTCAAGAGTCTTCTCCAACACCACAGCTCAAAAGCATCAATTCTTCGGTACTCAGCTTTCTTCACAGTCCAACTCTCACATCCATATATGACTACTGGAAAAACTATAGCCTTGACTAGACGGACCTTTGTTGCCAAAGTAATGTCTCTGGTTTTCAATATGCTATCTAGGTTGGTCATAACTTCACTTCCAAGGGGTAAATATCTTTTAATTTCATGGCTGCAATCACCATCTGCAGTGACTTTGGAGCCCCAAAAAATAAAGTCTGCCACTGTTTCAACTGTTTCCCCATCTATTTCCCATGAAGTGATGGGACCGAATGCCGTGATCCTAGTTTTCTGAATGTTGAGCTTTAAGCCAACTTTTTCACTCTCCTCTTTTACTTTCATCAAAAGGCTTTTTAGTTCCTCTTCCCTTTCTGCCATAAGGGTGGTGTCACCTGCATATCTGAGGTTACTGGTATTTCTCCTGGCAAACTTGATTCCAGCTTGTGCTTCTTCCAGCCCAGCATTTCTCATGATGTACTCTGCATAGAAGTTAAATAAGCAGGGTGACAATATACAGCCTTGACGTACTCCTTTTCCTATTTGGCACCAGTCTGTTGTTCCATGTCCAGTTCTTACTGTTGCTTCCTGACCAGCATACCTATTTCTCAAGAGGCAGGTCAGGTGGTCTGGTATTCCCATCTCTTTTAGAATTTTCCACAGTTTATTGTGATCCACACAGTAGTCAGTTCTAAATATGAAAAGATTTCTAAATGAAATGTCAGTTTTAATAAATAGATACAATATGTGATACATATACAACATATAGTATCTATTTTAAAACATATATATTTTATCTATTTTTATGTATAGTCACAATTTTGTTTACAAGTGTAGTACAAGCACACATACATACACACCCACAATTACATGTATAGTACACATGTACTAGAAAGATCTATACCAAAATATCAAAAGTGATTATGGCATGTGAAAGAGAAGGGGAAACTATTAAGAAAAAATTAGGTTCAAATTTCTCTATGTTTAAATATTTTACAAGAGCATCAGGAGAAGTATTTTAAAGTGAATATGTGAGTATTTTTTCTTGGCAAAGAGATCATTAGTTACTTAGTTTGAAATGGATAACTAAAATAGGATTTGATAGTATACTTAATCATATGCTGTTAAATATTGCTGCATTATTTAGACTGCAGAAAATGCAGTTTGTAAATATCTAATTCACAAAATCTTCATGGTTATACCAGCATTCATGACTGCATTAGGGAAATGAAAGTCGAGCTGAAGAGCTATTTAATAATAATTACTACAGCTTAAATGTATTGAGTGCATCCACATGCCAGGCACTATACTAAGGACACGCATAAAGTAGATACTAATTTTATAATCTCCATTTAATGGGAGCTTAAAGGAGGTTAGTGAGTTGCCTACGTTCACAAAATCACAAAACACTGGCAATGTGATTCAACGCTGCAGTTCTGTCTGATGGAGCAGCCATGTTATTAACTGCTGTGTTCACTGCCTTCGGAACTGGAAACCAGGCGGCCTGACCTCAGCTCTTGCATGTGGAGTATTGAAACACTATGTTTTTAATTCTCATCAGTTCTACGAATCACAATGTACATGCAATCAAATGCACAGATGTGAAGTGCAGTTTTGATGAGTTTTAACAAATGTATATACACTTATGGAGCAATAATGCCAATAAAGCTTAGAAAAGTTCTCCTGTATCTTTTCCATCGGATTCCCCTCTTACCATCCAGAGGGACCCCATGTTCCAAATTCAGTCACCTTAGCTAAGACTTGTCACATATAATCTTAAATTTCATGTAAGAGATGGTGGAGGGGGCTAGCTTCCTTCACTCGGCATATTTTTTAGATTCATCTGTGTTGTTGCATGTATTAATATTTCATTCCTTTTCATTCCTGAGTAATATCCCATTGTTGAATATAACATGTTTTTAATCCATTCATCTGTGAGTGGGCATTAGAGTATTTATATTTTTGGCTATAATGAATAACTCTTTGTTTTGTGGCTATATGTTTTCATTTCCATTGGACAAATACTGGTGAATAAAATTGCTGACCTAGTATATATTTTACTTTACAAAGAATTAATATATAATTTTCTCAAGTGATTATACCAGTTTCCATATACCCTCAGCAATCTAAGAGAGTTCAAATTTTGGCAGTCTTTGGTGTTTTCAGATATTTCCATTTTAGCAGTCCTAACAGACATAAAGAGGTATCTCATGATTTCAATTTTCATTTCCCTGGGATTACCAGTGTTAAGTATCTTGCCAACTTCTTATTGGTCATTTATATATATTCTTTTTGGAAGTGTCTGACCATGTCTTCTGCTAATTTTTATCGTCTTTTTATTACCAAGTTGTGTTAAATGTACTATTTGTTCCACACAATTTTTTGAAATGTTAGATATTTAATTTTTTCAGTTCTTGTAATTTTCATTTTTTTTTACAGTTTTCATATCACTCCTGAAACTTCCCATATTTTAACCCATTGCTATGCTTTGTGTGTTATTCACTCAGTCATGTCCAACTGTAGCCTGCCAAGCTCCTCTGTCCATTCAGTTCTCCAGGCAAGAATACTGGAGTGAGAAGCCATTCCTCTATCCAGGGGACCTTCTTGACCAAGGGATGGAACCTGGGTCTCCTGCGTTGCAGGTAGATTCTTCACCATCTTAGCCACCAAGGAAAATGAATTAACAGATTTCACATAATAATGTTGAAGTCCCTGTGTGCCAATTTCAATATCTAGGTCAGCTATTAATCTGTTTTTATTGGCTGATTTTCATATGACTCTCGGTCACATTTTCTTATTTCTTTTCATGTCAAGGAATTACTGATGGCATATGAATATTGTGAATATGTTGGAGAGGCTTTAGATTTTATTTTATTTCTCCAAATGGTATTTAAGTTTATCCCAGCAGGTAGTTAACTGCCAGGTAACAGGGAAACTGAGCTCTAGGCTTTGTTAAGCCTGGTCTGTTTCATTTTTTCTCTTTATAGTCTTTATTCCTAAAGCATGAACCTTCAGGGGTTTTAGTGCAAATTCCAAGGTGTTTTGCAATTCCCTTTAACCTGGGGGGATTAAAATTCTAAACTGGATATCCTTACACTGAGAAGATGATGAATGCTCTATTCAGCACTCTCAGCCTTCCAGCTTTGGTTTCCTTCCTGGACTCCAAGGAGAACCTCCCTGCACAAGCATAGGTCAAAGTTCAACCAAAGATTGAAGGTATTCATTTATAGATTCAGTGATTCCCACTCTGTGACTGTCCCTGTTCTGAGATCCTTATCAGAATTCCTAGTCATTCTGACAACCCCAAAGTCGGTTCCATGATTCCTAAAGCCAATAAACCTATTGCTTTCAGTCTGAGCCCCAACAACCATTTGCCAGGCTGGGTAGAGGGAGCCCTCAAGGTCAAAGCCATTTAAATGTAGATTTCACTCAGTGTGGTTTTTTTCTTTAAGAGGATTGACTGCTTTTAGTTGCTCTCTACTGCCAGTAAATACTTTTTGTCATTCCTTTTTTATTTTGCCAAAAATCTGTATATACTATTAGTGGGATGGCTAGTCCGATACAGGTTATTCTGTCATTATCAGAAGCTGGAAGTATATACATTTTTGATCCATATAAATATGATCTCATATTACTTGAGAGCTATATTTCTAGCCCTTTGGGGGGAAAAATATGTATGAGAGAAAAAGACAGTGGTAATATCCTGGAGTGCAAAGTCAACTGGGCTTTAGGAAGCATCCCTATGAATAAAGCTAGTGGAGGTGATGGAATTCCAGCTGAGCTATTTTAAATCCTAAAAGATGATGCCATGGAAGTGCTGCCCTTGATATGCCAGCAAATTTGGAAAACTCAGCAGTGGCCACAGGACTGGAAAAGGTCATTTCTCATTCCAAGCCCAAAGATGGGCATTGCCAAAGAATGTTCAAACACAATTGTACTCATTTCACATACTAGCAAGGTAAAGCTCAAAATCCTTCAAGCTGTGCTTTAGCAGTACATGAACTCAGAATGTCCAGATGTGCAAGCTGGATTTAGAAAAGGAAGAGGATCCAGAGATCAAATTTTCCAGCTTCCACTGGATCATAGAAAAAGCAAGTGGATTCCAGAAAGACATCTATTTCGGCTTAGTTTACTATGTTCAAGCCTTTGGCTGTATGGATCACAACAAACTGTGGGAAATTCCTAAAGATATGGGAATACCAGACCACCTTACCTGCCTCCCAGAGAAGGCACTGGTGACCCACTCCAGTACTCTTGCCTAGCAAATCCCATGGACAGAGGAGGCTGGTGGGCTGCAGTCCATGGGGTAGCTAAGAGTTGGACATGACTGAGCAACTTCATTTTCACTTTTCACTGTCATGCATTGGAGCAGGAAATGGCAACCCACTCCAATGTTCTTGCCTGGAGAATCCCAGGGATGGGGGCACTGGTGGGCTGCCATCTTTGGGGTCGCACAGAGTTGGACACAACTGATGCAACTTAGCAGCCACACTTACCTGCCTCCTGAGAAACCCATATGCAAGTGAAGAAGCAACAGAACTGGACATGGAACATCAGACTGGTTCCAAATTGGGAAAGAAGTATGTCAAGGCTGTATATTGTTATCCTACTTATTTAACTTACATGCAGAGTATATCATGTGAAATGCCAGGCATGATGAAGCACAAACTGGAATCAAGATTGCATGGAGAAATATCAAGAACCTCAGATATGCAGATGATACCATCCTTATGGTAGAAAGTGAAGAGGAACTAAAGAGTCTCTTTGTGAAGGTGAAAGAAGAGAGTGGAAAAAGCTGACTTAAAGCTCAACATTCAAAAAAAGAAGATCACAGCATCTGGTCCCATCACTTCATGGCAAACAGATGGTGAAACAGTGGAAAAAGCTACAGACTTTATTTTCTTGGGCTCCAAAATCATTGTGAACAGTGACTGCAATCATAAATTAAAGAATGCTTGCTCCCTGGAAGAAGCTATGACCAACCTAGAGAGCATGTTAAAAAGCAGAAACATTACTTTGCCAACAAAGGTCCGTGTAGTCAAAGCTATGGTTTTCACAATCAGTTCAGTTCAGTTCAGTCACTCAGTTGTGTTCGACTGTTTGTGATCTCATTAATCGCAGCATGCCAGGCCTCCCTGTCCATCACCAACTCCTGGAGTTCACTCAAACTCATGTCCATCGAGTCGGTGATGCCATCCAGCCATCTCATCCTCTGTTGTCCCCTTCTCCTCCTGCCCCCAATCCCTCCCAGCATCAGAGTCTTTTCCAGTGAGTGAACTCTTCGCATGAGGCGGCCAAAGTATTGGAGTTTCAGCTTTAGCATCATTCCTTCCAAAGAACACCCAGGACTGATCTCCTTTAGAATGGACTGGGTGGATCTCCTTGCAGTCCAAGGGACTCTCAAGAGTCTTCTCCAACACCACACTTCAAAAGCATCAATTCTTCAGTGCTCAGCTTTCTTCACAGTCCAACTCTCACATCCATACATGACTACTGGAAAAACCATAGCCTTGACTAGATGGACCTTTGTTGGCAAAGTAATGTCTCTGCTTTTGAGATTACTATCTAGGTTGGTCATAATTTTCCTTCCAAGGAGTAAGCGTCTTTTAATTTCATGGCTGCTATCACCATCTGCAGTGATTTTGGAACCCAAAAAAATACAGTCTGACACTGTTTTCCCATCTATTTCCCATGAAGTGATGGGACCGGATGCCATGATCTTCATTTTCTGAATGTTGAGCTTTAAGCCAACTTTTTCATTGTCCTCTTTCACTTTCATCAAGAGGCTTTTTAGTTCCTCTTCACTTTCTGCCATAAGGGTGGTGTCATCTGCATATCTGAGGTTGTTGATATTTCTCCCGGCAATGTTGATTCCAATTTGTGCTTCTTCCAGCCCAGTGTTTCTCATGATGTACTCTGAATATATTAAATAAGCAGGGTGACAATATACAGCCTTGATGTACTCCTTTCCCAATAGTAACATACAAATGTGAGACCTGGACCATAAAGAAGGCTGGGTGCCAAAGAATTGATACTTTTGAACTGTGATGTTGGAGAAGACTCTTGAGAGTCCCTTCAACTGCAAGGAGATCAAACCAATCAATCCTAAAGGAAATCAATCCTGAATATTAATTAAAAGGACTGATGCTGAAGCTGAAGCTCCAATACTTTGGTCAACTGATGTGAACAGCTGACTCATTGGAAAAGACCATGATGCTGGGAAAGATTAAAGGCAGGAAGAGAAGGGGATGACAGGATGAGATGGTTGGATGGCATCACCAACTCAATGGGCATTAGTCTGAGCAAACTCCAGGAGATGGTGAAGGACAGGGAAGTCTGGTGTGCTTCAGTCCATTGGGTTGCAAACAGTCAGACACGATTAAGAGACTGAACAACAATATCAGATGTCCCCTATTAACGTAAGATTTGGGGATTCCCAGGTGGTGCTAGTGGTAAAGAACCCGCCTGCCAATGCAGGATACATAAGAGATGGGTTCGATCCCTGGGTTGAGAAGATCCCCTGGAGGAGGGCATGGCAACCCACTCTAGTATTCTTGCCTGGAGAATCCCATGGACAGAGGAGCCTGGTTGGCCATAGTCCACAAGGTCACAAAGAGTAGGACACAACTGAAACAGCATACATGCAAAGTAACATTTGCTATTTCCCATATCTCACATGACAAGACCCTTAATTCCAAATTACGACCTTTTAGAGTCCCTTCGACTGCAAGGAGATCCAACCAGTCCATTCTGAAGGAGATCAGCCCTGGGATTTCTTTGGAAGGAAAGATGTTAAAGCTGAAACTCCAGTACTTTGGCCACCTCATGCGAAGAGTTGACTCATTGAAAAAGACTCTGATGCTGGGAGGGATTGGGGGCAGGAGGAGAAGGGGACGACAGAGGATGAGATGGCTGGATGGCATCACTGACACGTTGGACATGAGTCTGAGTGAACTCCAGGAGTTAGTGATGGACAGGGAGGCCTGGCATGCTGCGATTCATGGGGTCGCAAAGAGTCAGACACGACTGAGTAACTGAACTGAACTGAACTGAAGACCCTTCAAAAATGTGGTTCCAATTTGCCCTCCCCACCTCAGATCATCGCATTCTTTCCCTTCACACGTCTGATCTGGCCACATCTAAATCCTCACCAGCCCTTAAACACATCGTGATTTCTTTGCAAAGTACTCTCTACCAAGGATATCTATCTATACCTCCCATTTTCTTTTCTGCCACACAAGGTCTCTCTTATTTTTCAATGCCTAGTTCAAATGTTTTCTCCTCTAAGAATCATTTACAATATTTACAGGACAAAATAGTGTCCCTTTATGTTCCCACAATATTCTGGTTTATACAGTAATTCCACATTACACATAGCAGAATGTGTATCTTGTTGCTTGGTCTATCAGCAACTTGAGGGCACAGTAGGTGCCCTTTTCCCTTGTATATCCCCAGCTATCTCAATAACTGACATTTTGTAGGTATTTAATACAATTGAATTAAGTGCAATTAAATTTGAGAGAGAAAAGCAGTCTATCCCCAGCTACCTCAGTTACTGATATTTTGTAGGTATTTAATACTATTGAATTAAATGCAATTAAATTTGAGAGAAAAAGCAGTGTAACTTATTTTTTAATTTAATAATACTGAAGAAGTAGTAAGGCTACTTTAAAGGCAAAGAATCAGAAATTTGAAAAGTAAAGTTAAATATACAGCAACAAGGTTGTAGACACAAATCTAGTGATGAGCTACTATATTAGAAGTGTTAAAAATTCATAGAATCTGAAAATGATCCACTTCTTTCAGGTATGGGGCAGGCTGCTGGAAGAGGTACCCCTTTAGTTTCACTTAAGGGAGCTTGAAAAGGCAGTGAGCATAATAGTGGCTGATGTGAGATGTGATGATGTTTCATACTGTTTCCATCTCCCGTACCCCACATCCCAAGGTGAGGGGGATGGACGGCCAATAGTCAACACCCAGGCTTACACAAAAGATACTCAGTCCCATCCCAAATGTCTAAACTTAATTCCAACTAAAAAATTCCAAGATCAGAGGTGTAAAAGTTGAACATAATTTTCCAGAGAGATAGGACTACATTTGTCTCATATTTTACAAAATATGTATCCTATATGAAAAAAAGAAAACTGCTCTCCGTAAATAGGTTCACCAAAGCCCATTTATTTTTCTTCTTGGGCATATAGCTAGACGGTACTTTCAAGCCACCCTTCCAGTTATATGTGGTCAAGAGACTGTGTTCTGTTTAAAGGCGTATGAGTAAAAGAGATGTAACTACTTCAATGTCTAATCCCTAAAATCCCCGCACATATCCTCCATCTAATCTCCCATTGCCTGAGGGCAGGATGCAGGGGCAAGACTCCAATGCCCCAGAAAATAGCACAGCAACTAAATGGAAAATGTTTGAATACCAAAATGATTCCATCATCATGCTAGACTCTCAGGACTCACTGAACCAAAGTCAGCCTGTCCCATTCAGTCAAATACTTGTTCCTCCTACTTTGTGATCAAAACCAGACTAATGGAAGGTAAAGGCTGAGGACGGCCTACAAACTGCCTGAGGTGTGGTCAGGAGGGAATGGGGTGAACACTGAGGTCTCCCACAGGGCTGGTCTTCATCAGGACCGTGAGAGGCCTGGCTGCAGCCTTCTCCGAAGGCCAGGTTTTCTGCTGCACGAACATACCCGTCATTGACTGTCCTGAGAGCCAGGCCAGAACGCTTGCAGGCAGATGGTTAACTGTGGCAAGGGCCCTTGATTCCCCTTTTATTTCCTCCAGCTACCTACAAAGGCTGGATTCAGAGGACCTAAGCCTATTAATTAGGCTGTCTTAACTAAGTTTTCTTACACTACAGCCTGGAGAATTAGACCACCTAAGGGGTATAAAGATGAGTTTCAGCTTTGCTTGGGGGAAATGTTATTTACTTTTGTCCTTTTACCTTGGTGTTTAGAGCTTGGGAATGTTTTATAGGATAGTCTTATTCCACTATTTAAATAGCTAAAATAAAGACAAAAGATATGGGACATAAAACCACATCAATTTTTCTGGCCTAGGATTTTTCACTCATGGATTCCAAGCTGCCTCTATGGCTTTCCTCAGGAAAACTCCCTATTTTAAAAACAAGCGGACAAATTCATGTTGAAGATATGAGAGGAAAAAGCAAGCCATAAAGTACTGAATAGGAATCCATCAGATATTGTGGACCACTGAATGCAAGAGCCAGGAAAAAAAAAAGAAAGAAAGAAAGAAAAAAAAAAAAAAAGAAAGAACCAGGAGAGAGTTCTAAATATATGTTTAACAAAAAATACTAAAACCACCATTTAGTGAAATCCAGTTATTTCAGAAATTGGTCCTGTGAGGTCTCTCCCTTGTCTTACAAAGACAAGTTTCTAAACCACTTTTAGCAAGAGGATTCTGAAGTTCTTAGACCTGTACATATTTATTTAATCTTCTTCTGTAAATAAAAGATAACTTAATCTAAAAGCTGCCACACAAATCATATTAGCCTGAAAAATAAGAGGCTCTCCCTCATTGACTATATCCCTTAGAAGCTCAAGAGGATACAACAGAGTTCTTTCTAAATCAAATCAACATAAATTTATTAAACCACCTTGCACAAAGCATTCTTCAAGAACCTGTGAGGGGATCCAATAATGATAATAATATGTCTCGTCTTTGGAGGATTTACCAAGTGCCTTCCAGGGTGCTAAGAGACTTAGAAGCTTTCACCTTATGAGAGGCAGCTTTGCAGAGTGGAAGCAGGACGACTCTGGAGGCAGAGGCTTGAGTTCCAGTGCCACTATTTGGCTCCCTAGGTTTAGAGTTCCTCATCTATAAATCGGGCACCCTCACGGGAACTCTATTCAGCATCATAAGAGTTTTGTAAGTAAATTAGTTATTATGTGACAAGCACTTTGAATAAGATCTGGCATGTGGAATGTTGGTTATGCTACTACATTTTATCATCATAAACATTTTATAAGTAGGATTTGCTAGCTAGAATGACTAACAAGCAAATAAAGAAGCAGAAGGTAAAGAATTAGTGCAAGATTTGTAGGAGCTAGGGTTGGAGTCCATTTTTGCCTATTATTAAAAGTATGTTCTCAATCCCTACTCTCTCGTACTCCCATTCATGCAAAGAAGTGTAAACCATAGTCCCTTTCCTTGGGAACCAAGTGACTAGAACAGAAAAGCTCAGAGCTTTTTATTTTCACTAAAATAAAATGTAGTTAACAATATACAGAATATTTTATTAGCATGGAGAATATGTCTTTTAATAGAATAGCAAAACTTTGGGGAGCATTTTACATTCTAAAGTGTTGCATTTTAAAGACCTTTGATAAAATTACTACAAGTTTAATTATTAAAACAATTCTGCCAGTTGGGCTGGGACATTTTTACTTACTTTACTAATTTTATAAAAGCTGAAATAATACAGTAAGTGCAAAAACAGACATCCAGAATCACCCCCCTGTGGCAGATATGAATTCAAGTTTTACATCTATCAAATTGTGGTCAGTATCACCTGGGCAGCCTCAGAAAAATGTAGATTTCCAGACCTGACCCCAAATCCAAGGAATCTGTCTCTCCAGATCACTGTCTCAGTGAGACCTAGAATCTCCATTTAATATTTTCCACAGAGAATACAGATGCACACAGCCAGCTGAGAACTTCGAGAATCATTCCTCCACACTATCTTGATTTCTTAACAAAGCTCCAGAGAGGGGTAAGTAGTTTGGTTTATGGTGAGTAATCTGAGTGTTCACTGAATAACAATTTGCGCTTAAAGCCAACAATATTAACCTAAACTAGAACTGAAATCCAGTACCAGGTAGGATTTAGGTTAAATATGGCTTCACAAAGACAGATATGGCAATCATGAAATGCACTGCACGTGATCCTAGCATGGTCTCCAAAATAAGGTCACAAGATATCCATACAGAGAATTGAAAAATGCATTCAAACGTCTATTGATAGTTATAACTTTTATCTACACAGGCAAGAATGAAGTTCAAATTTACTAATATTTAACATATAGATTGACAGTAGCACTTGTATATAATTTATAAGTAAGTGCACATATACATACAGTACTGAGAGAGGTACATGATTTAAAACACTAGAGTCAACAGAGGTTAGAGACAGGGATTTTGAGTGCTCCAGAACCCCACTGCCAGTTGCTATCACTTAGATGTTCCCGTATCTATATAAGGGGTATAGTATTAGTACCTACCTTGTAGGGGGTCTTATGAGAATTGAATGAGGTAACATTTGTACAGTGCTTAGCTTAGCTTGCATAAGTGCTTAAGGAATCTAAGTGTAACAGATCTTTCTACCACAGCAATTGATGCCCAGAGAAACACAGCAACTAGTCCCATTTGATATCCATGTCCTTGGCAGTGTGACTACAGCTTCTCCCATCAAGAGAAGGAATCTATTTTTTAAAATCATTTATTTTTAATTGGAGGATGACTGCTTTACACTATCGTGTCAGTTTCTGCCATATGTCAACATGAGTCAGCCACAGGTATATGTATGTCCCCTCCCTCCTGTACTTCCTTCCCACCTCCCACCTCATCCCAGCCCTCTAGGTTGCCCCAGAGCATTGAATTTGAGCTCTCTGCATCATACAGCAAATTGCCACCAGCTGTCTGATTGCATATGGTGATATACGTTTCAATGCCGCTCTCTCAATTCTTCCCACCCTCTCCTTCCCCCGTGGTGCCCACAAATCTGTTCTCTATGTCTGTCTCCACTGCTGCTCTGCAGATAGGATCATCAGGACCATCTCTCCAGGTTCCACAGATATGCATTCATATACAATATTTGTCTTTCTCTTTCTGACTTACTGCACTCTGTATAATGGGCTCTATGTTCATCCACCTCATTAGAACTCACTCAGATGCATTCCTTTTTATGACTGAGTAATATTCCCTTATGTATATGTACCACAATTTCTTTATCTATTCATCTGTCAAAGGACATCTAGGTTGCTTCCATGTCTTAGCTACTGTTAACAGTGTTGCAGAGAACATTGGGATGCATGTGTCTTTTTCATTTATGATTTCTTCAGGGTATATGCCCAGTAGTAGGATTGTTGAGTTATATGGTAGCTTTATTCCTAGATTTTTTAAGGAATCTGCATACTGTTCTCCATAGTGGCTGTATCAATTTGCATTCCCACCAACAGTGCAAGAGGGTTCCTTTTTCTCCTCACTCTCTGTAGCATTTGTTGTTTGTAGTTTTTTGTGTTTTTTTTTTTTTTTTTGGATGGTGGCCATTCTGACTGGTGTGAGGTGAAACCTCACTGTAGTTTTGATCTGCATTTATAAGAGATGGAATCTATTTCAACCCTCCTTGACTCTAGGTTGCTCACTTGGAGCCTTGCTTATTTTCCAGGCCAGACTGCTGATGGATAAGGAGCCACCTGGAACAGAAACAAACTAGACTAGCCAGCTCTCAACTTCCCTGGCAACTGACTATAGTCCCATGAGTGAACTCAGTTAAGATGAGAAGAACCTTCCAGCTTGTGGTGAACCCAACAGAATTAGGAGTTATACAAACAGCTGTTGTTCTAAGCCACTGAAGTTTGGAGGATGTTTGCTACACAGAAAGAACTAAGTGATATACTTAGCTTTTATCATCAGGAAAAATACAAAACATTAATCCGCTCTGAAAGGAAGGAACAAGGAAAAAGATTAAATAATTGCCCTAAACTCTAGGGGAACAAAAATCATAGAGCTAAAGTAATCAAGTGAAAAGCTGATTCCATTAGAGGTCACCTGTGGCCTGCATGAAAGACTTATGTGTTCAGGTACTGAACAGCATCAGTGTTCCGTTTAGGGAGGAGGAGGTCTGTGGGAAAACACAAGGTGGACACGAAGGTCTATGTGGTGAAGCTTCACAGATAGGAGGGATTCAGTGATGTGAAGCAGCCTGGGCCTGACATAAAAAGTAACTTCTGTTACGAACCTCCTGATCTTTCTGGTCAGTTCGATGATGAGCCTTGGACTGTGACCCAGGAGAAAATGACGAATGTAATAGAATAAACACGTACACATTTCTCAGCCCAGGAACTCAGAGCAGTTTTCAGCCATAGGTCTACACCTGTCTTCACCTCTTCAGTTCTTAGGAACTGATCTTTAAAAATCAGAAGACATTTTTTTAACTCCTAGAACCTAAGATATAACTAACCTCAGATACCCAAGAAACAGTGATTTTTGTTTCTCTTGTTGAACTTGAATCCCCAAGTGAGGATAAGAGACTATTTCTCAGAAATAGTTACAATAGACCTCCCAATTTTTCTTTGAAAAAATATGAATGAATGAGTTTTGTGTCATCTTCATTAGTTAGAAGAGTAAGAAAGTACAGTTGATTAAAATCTTACTCAGATTATGATAAAGATATTTAGTTGATGCTAATTTCATGGTAAATTATTTGAAGACCTTACTCACGCATTCCTTCCACATATCCATGCTATCACTTAAAAAGTTTTTCTTGATCAAGAAAATGTCATTTTGACATGCATTTCTGGTTACCTACACATTATCCATTTTCATTTGCCCCACTAACAGAATCCCTATATTGACTGGGGTGGCTATATGATCAAATGAAATCCATAATTTACCATCAGCTCTTTCAAAGATGAAAAAGATATCTGTGATCAACTTAGATGGAAGGAGAAACCATTTTGTGGGCTTCTAGGAAAGCTCATTACAGAGGGCTTACTCTCACAGATCTCTTTATACTGTTACGATGACGGTGATGATCTCTGACTCTCCCATTCTTCCACCTGCCTGTGTGAAATTAAAACCAGCTCAGACTTCTGTAGCTGAGGAGTGAGCATGAGCCTGGAGACTATATTCCGCTATGGAAGAAAGAAGGGCTGGTATGTTCCTGAATCTCTGGTTGCATCTGTGGAGATGTCACAGTAGTCCTGAACGACTTCTCATTTGAGGCGAGAAAACAATTTTTGCTAATGCATATGTCAGCTAGGACCTGGGGCGGGGAATGGGGCTTCTGTAACTTGAAGCCTAGTGCTATATTTAAATGTTGTGGGTATGTATTTTAATTTACTAACAGTTGAAGGCTGTTCCTCTGAATGAGGACCTCTTCTTTGACCCTCAGATAAGTATTAATTACTGGGAAATTCTGAGTTGACAAAACATTGGAAAAGTAACAACACAGTTGGCAAAACTCCCAGCAGTTCATTGGAGGGGCAAGGGTAATATCGACCAGATCCCTAAAGAAGGAAGGGTAGTGGGAAGAATGTAGAATATGCCAGTCTGGCAGCCGTGTGACCTCAGGATGGCTTATAGTTCATCAGTTCCCACCAGGGAGGGATATTTCCATCAGCAATAAGGCTGGATTTACTCAAGGTAGATGCTACTAAAGGACCAGGAAAAGAGAATGAGGGTCATATTTCTCCAGAATTCCACAGAGACACTCTGAATGAAGCTAAATCTGCCACCAGAGATGACAGGGATTTTCAAGCAAAAAATATACTAGCTGGTGTCTCATCAGCTCAGTAACACCTTTTTTTACTCTTTTTTAATTTGGCAAGTTTGGTTGATAAGAAAACATACGCAACTCAGTTTTTATTCAAGGGCATCCTCATTGCTTCACTCATGCAAAGACCCTTCTCAAGGAAATGTGAAAAGGCAGGACCTACTTGAAAGGATAATTCCTCAAAATAATCTTTAAATCTGATGTTAATAGAGTCTAAGCATTAATGGAAATTTTGACCTTAAGTAAAGAAGAAATAATAACTGCATTCTTAGAGCAGCTATAATAGATCTGCTTCTACAGAGTTGCTTTGCCTGGATTAAAGACATAGATTGTTCCCTTCTTTCTGGAGAAGCCTTTATAATAGAGAGCAGGCCAAGCAGAAACACAGAGGTAAGGAGACCTCTCTCTTTCCAAGAGATAAGAAATGAGTACATTTAAATACTTCCTCTTCCATCAGAAACTCCCCAGTAGCTGGGGACATAAGTTCAGAAGTAGGGATGATGAGGTAAGGTCAATGTTAACAGGTGCCTTGGAGACAACCTCATTTGTTTTATCAGAAAATGAGAGCCATGAAGAAAGGTAATCTTTCCCAAAGGAATTTAGCTTTTAAACTTCAATCGTGTTATAGAATCTCTTCTCCTCATTTTCTTCCTACAGAGAAGTAATATGTCATTTTATGGCCCATACTCCCATCTGTTCCAGGAAAAACTAATGGGTTTAGGGGAGATGAAAAAGGATTAAAAATCTGCGTGAGAGAAAAAGAAATCTCTGTGAACTTTCAACTAGATGTGTAAGGGCAAATGACAACAGGCTGTCTGGATGTATGTATTCTCAGAAACATAAAAATCTCTCCTGACACACAAGAGAGAATCTTTGTTTTGGTAAACACTTAGCCACTTACTTTATTTTCCATCATTTTAAAAGGACTAATGACCCACGTACCTGTAGGTCCCGGAAGGCAGCCTTTTTCTCCAAATTGCACACATAAAGATGGCATTTACTACCCTCATCCAAACACTGGCTTTCTTTTCTCCCATTATTTATTTTCAGAAGGAACTCTGAGGGATAATCAATCGTATGGTGAGAAAAAACTTAGAGCCAAGAAATATTCTGCTAATTATGCCAGGCAATAAAATTATACTTTCTTTTTGGCATTTTTTTTTCTGTTTTTAAAAAAGTTAGACTTCACTTACTAATGACTTCAGTTCAGTTCAGTTCAATCACTCAGTTGTATCCAACTCTTTGCAACCCCATGGACTGCAGCATGCCAGGCCTCTAACTTTTAGCAAAAGGCTATTTTTCCCCAGTATTTCATAACTTGACACCTTTAAAATAGGAAAAATCTTTCCAGTGGAGCTCACAGTACTTTATTAATTTGATAAAATTTCCTAATTCCTTTTCAGTAAATAAAAAAATAATCAGTGTATGTACTTCCATGGATGAAGACTTTGTCTTAAAAATTCTAAACTCTCATACAAATATCTTAGTAAAAAATTCTCAAAGAGCATCCTATAGTAAATTAAATTTTTGCATTAAAATCAATATTTAACCCAAAATGATAAGAGAACAGAATGAAAAGTGTCATATGTGATTTCTATAACTCAAGTTGTATTTCCAGGTACTCATCTAAAATATTTCTAAACAAATAGATTCAAATCAAAGTTGTTGTTTGGTTTTTTGGGTGTTTTTTTTTTTTTTTTGGCCAGGGAATGTTTCTACTTAGGAAAAAAGAATTTCATAATTCTCTCTTTGGGGAATGAAAGCAGTAATTTGCCCCTGAAGTCTATAGGAGGGTCCTGGTGCTAATTAGACCTTCAGTGGACATTTAGTCCCATATCCCAGGGCCTAGGTTATTTGAAAGTCAATTGAGCACCCCTACCTGTAAATTCTCAAAGATGCCCTCCTCCTGCAAGGCTACTGACATGGGAAAATACATTTCCAGGAGTCAATGGAGCAAAGCTTTCCATTTTTACCCCTTTTTCAAGTCCAGGCCCAGTCATCAGGTCCAAAGACTCTTCTAGATAAACTCCTTCTAAATATATTTGTTCCCTGATGACACACTGAGGGTATCTGAATGTGAAGAACATGCTACAGTTTTTTTCTGCTAGAGAAGGGTCTTTTGGTGAGAACTTTTGCTTCATAACTCACTCATTAAAAGTCAAAAATACAGGGCAGAATAAGTGGCAGGGGCTGTGTGGGAGGAGTAAATAGGTTGCTCTCTGTCAATAAAGCAGGTATTGTTCACAGTAAAGAGACTTCGGAGAGGATAAAAGCCATGGCTGGGATAATCCTGCAGCTCATCGAAATGTCTATTTTCTTTTTCCCCAGCGGAACCATTTTGCCCCATCTAAGATGCTTGTGGGAGAAGTTAAAATGGGCCACGTGTGCTTTCCTCCACAAAGGGGCCCTATATTTAACACAGCACACGCATCCAACACCTCAGACGGCTTTGAAGAAAGCTGTGTTTATTATGTGGGCTTATGAAATAAAAAGTACAAACTTTCTCATCCTGGAAAAATATGCAATGAAATTTACAGCCAAAATAAGGAAGCTGTGCATAATGTAACACTTGGCGAGAATTTTAATCAGTGGGTCGAAAAGGCTGGATGCAGTTCCTTTCAGACTTGTCTGAGCTTCCTTAATTTAAACACCACACACTGGGTCTTGGGAGAACATTTAGGAGACACTGTGCTTTCTGCAGGAGTGCCAAAAAGCACCACAAGCTAACTGAGAAGGGAGCACCGAGCTAACAGTTTCAACCTCAGCAAATGAATGATGGCAACAGAATGATGACACTTACTGTACAGCAAAGCCACGCAGATTTACATGATGATAAGGCATTCCAGCCCCTGTTACTTCAAGCAGATGAAGATCTTTTCCAGGTATCAGTCTGACTCAGTTTGGCTTTAAAGAGCACAATTCTGGACCTTGTCAGAGATTTTCATGTGGGACTGTTGTTTTTCCAAGTGGAAAACAACTATCCAGTAGCTTTCAATTCCTGAGCAGCTTGACAGCAGTTCAAAAGAGTTGAAAGTCGGGTCACATAATGTGGACACAAAACTGACCATCAAAGAAAGAGTTATAATGTGATTGAAAATCTCCAGGGAACCTATTAAGTCTGCTATCCCTGTCAGGATGAAACAAGAGCAATCCTGCCTCTGAAGCTACGATTTTTAAAGAGTCCTCTAAGAAAACATTTTATCTCTGCCACCTGCGCGACACTTGAGTAATTAGTATCAGGTATATCACATGAAATCTCAGGAACTGAAAAGTTGAGAAAGAAGACTCAGAAATCAAATGGTAACGGTGTAAATTATATAGTGTTTGGACTTGACTGTATTACTTGTGTGAAGTAGTTTTCTTTAAAAAAATATTTCTTTATTATTTTAAATGTAATTAAATTTAAAAATGTAATGAATTCTGGAAATACAAGATGTTGCTTGAAAATATTCTTTAATGACTCAGTCCTATGGAAGGTAAGTGAGGAACGGGGAGGGCAATTTGCTTTGCTGCATAGGATCCAAGTGACACTGGAAGTCTCCCAACTTTTTATAAACTGGCCTATTAAGAATGTTTTCAGAAATTAATTCCGAAATATGATCTGTTTAGAGAAAATACTTACTATGTTTATGCTTCAGTATTTATTTGCTAGGTAATAAAGAATTAATACACATCCTAGCATCTGGAGAAAGCTATTGTTTGTGGACTTAACCTGTTGCAAGTTCTGTGAAAACAGAACTTAGTGTGAATACAGTTTAGGGCATCATTGCTTCACTTATCATACTAGTTAATATTTGGTTTCTAACACTCCATGGGAAAAGCAGAAAGCTGAGATGTTAGTAAAGCCATGAAACCACACTTTTTGGACTGTGTTCATGGTCTGCTTTAATTCTGGTCCTGCAAAAAAAGAATCTTGGTTTTCAATAAAGGACATTTAAGAAAGCGTATCTCCTTTTAGCAAATAGTTTAATGACAATCTTGATAGTTTCTGTTGAAAATGAATATTGGAACTAATGAAAAAAAAAGTTTCTTCCCAGAAGGCAGAAAAAAAATGATGCTTCCAAATTCATATAAAGTGCATGATACCTCATAATCAGGGGGAAAATACATACTAGTGGTTTTGAATGAGAAGAAAAAAGTGCCTGGGAGAATTTGATGACCAGGCCCTATGGCTGTGGGAGAAAACAAAACTCAAAGAATGTATTTATCTAAGTTAATTATGCTAGGAAAGATGGCTTGGGGGTAAAAAGTCCAACAAACTAATTTAGGAGCATGGAAATGATTCTATTATGATTGAAATTAGGTAAGAATGGTTTGACAATTAAAGAAAAGAACAGGAGACTTAAGTAATATAAAATCAGCAGGCATAATATCTGTTCAGAACTAGATATTTCTGACTACAGAGAAAGCAAAAATAGCACCAATTTGGAAAGTGTAAAGAAGAAAGAAGATAAATCACCACTTGTATATGTCTATTCCTTTATTAAAGAAATGCTTAAAATGTAATTCATTAGGTCAAGGCTTAAGCATCCTTTTAAAAAATTATTCTGCATTTTTTAAACCTTTCTACCTCCTGCTCGGGCCCTTTCACCCATAATGCAGTTTTTTAAAAAATTAAAGTTATCTTGAAATCTTAACCATTAACCCCCTCTCAACTTTTCAGCTCCTTAATTCTGGTCACTAAGAGTTGTGAGGTGCTATTATATATGTTATTATTTTATTACCTTATTTATTCGCTTTTATTATTTGATGAAGACTTCACAGGCACCTACTATGTGCCAGGTACCACTTAGCATTGTGGATAGAAATCTAAAGAAGCACAGCCTTTAGCAAAACGCCATCAGAATTACGCATCATAATTAGGATAGCCATTCGTCCTTGTATCAGAGGATTTGTCAGTGCTTCTCCTCTCTGTTGCACTCAACGAAATCTGCCAACCAGCTGAAATCCAAATGCTCTCTTACGTAACATCTCTCAGCCAAGCCAATATCTATTTGTTACCCCTCTGACTTTGGGCAGGTTCCACAGTTAGATAGGATGGACAAACTTCTGGTCTGTCACTACTATTTGTGATGTTGGGTGAGCTGCTTAGCCCTTTTGAGCCTCTTTCCTTCTTTGTAAAATAGAAATAATAATCCTTATTTTTTAAGGGTATTGTTAAAGATTTGTTAGGATCAAGAATGTAAGGCAGAGGGAAGAATAGAGGAAGGGATAGTGAGGGAGTTTGGGATGGACATGTACACATTGCTGTATCAAAAATGGATAAGCAACAAGGTCCTGCTATGTAGCACAGGTAATTCTGCTCAATGTTATGTGGTGGCTTGGATGGGAGTTGGGGTTTGCTGGAGAATGGATACATGTATATGTATGGCTGAGTCCCTGTGCTGTCCACCTGAGACTATCCCAATGTTCTTAATTAGCTACACTCCAGTATAAACAAAAAGTTCAAGAAAAAAATAACATAAGACACCTAAACTATGGTAGACACTCATTAAATGGTGGGTGGACACTTTAATTACCATTAGCTTCATCACTTTATCTTATATCAGGGCTGTTCTTCCACTGGTGTTGGTTTTAGGGGTGATCGCAAAGGCCAAGAGCAGACCTAAGTCTGAAATCAGGATGAAGCATCTGGCAAGTGGTACAGCTCTACACAGCAGTGAGGCAAGTCTTACCCTCAAAACCTACATGTGTTGATAACACTCTACAAAAATTCCAAAGTAAATCTTGTAATGTTGGTGTTAGTTGCTCTGCTGTGACCTACTCTTTATGACCCGCCAAACTTTTCTGGCCCGCCAAGCTCTTCTGTCCCTGGAATTCTCCTGGCAAAAACGCTGGAGTGCTTAACTATTCTCTTCTCCAGGGGATCTTTCCAATCCAGGAATCAAACCCAGGTCTTCCGTTTTGGCAGATTCTTTACCATCTTTTGGAGAAGGAAATAGTAACCCACTCCAGTACTCTTGCCTGGAAAATCCCATGGATGGAAGAGCCTGGTAGGCTACAGTCCGTGGGGTCGTAAAGAGTCGGACACGACTGAGCGACTTCACCTTCACCTTACCTTACCATCTTTACCATTCTTTACTGGGGAAGCCCTTGCAATGTTATTACATACCTAACCCCTGGAAAGGGAATGGCAACCACTCCAGTATTCTTGTCTAGGAAATCCCATGGACAGAAGAGCCTGGCGGGCTCCAGTCCATGGGGTCACAAGAGTCGGACATGACTTAGCAAGGCATCCACCACCAACAATGAGGAAAGAAAGCAGTGGTTATTATACAAGCAAGTATGATTTTGTTATTCAAGGAGGATGCCATTTTCCTCATCCAGCCTTCTGAAAGTTACCATGTAAAATTATTTCACATTCTTTTCAGCCTACTCAAAGCACATAAGGGCTTCCTGAAACATGGGTCTTGTAAATATGCCTGAATGTCAGGATTTTGGCTGTAACAGTGGAACTAGAAAGGACTCCAGTTGTATCGTTCTGTGCTCTTCCTGATTTACCAGCCAGAACCCTGGTATTTGATACACATGTGAGAAAATTCATTGTCTCCCTTTTTATCTTACTGTGATTTTTTTCAAACCAATAATTATCTAATTCTCACCCTTAACAACAAAGAGAATTTAGAAAGTAAAAATGTATTGCCCAACAGTGAAAAAAAGGGCAGTGCTACACACAGTAAAGTACCTTCAACAGATCTTGAAATTATAATCTAAATTATGGAAGAGAAACCCAGAAGAGTTATGGCAAATGAAAAGTGAATCCACTGGTGAAGACACACATCCATCAGTCTTGTTAATGGTCATAAAACACAAAGTGGTAGGGGAAAAGATGATTTTTCTAGTGTTTTCTTTATTCAAAGCCAAAATTAATTTTCTACCCAAAATGGTATATGACCAAGAGTTTGTACAAACTGTTTAATCATAAAGTTGAATGCTATGACATACAGAATCAAACTAAGTGCCAGAACAAAACGAATGTGAGAAACACTCCAGTAATTAACACATGACTATATATTGCATGTTATTTTTAAATAATGTATTACATTTACCTAGCTTACTACAATATGCAGACCTGATGCCCTATCGCTTCTAAATGTTGCAGTCTGTATTTCCCCAAAGCAAGGACACTCCCCTCATAAACACCTTACAACCCTCCATGTCAAGAAACTGATATTTCCTATATTGTGTCAACTGCTCCAACAATGTCCCTCGTCACTTTCTAAGTCAGAATCCAATTCAGCATAAGTGTATCTTAACCCTACATGGAGTTGAGTGATTTATGGAAAATAATTTCTTATTAGAATAAGTGCTCTTCACAATTAATTATTTTTTGTTATTTTTAAACTTCTTTGCCACCAGATTTGGCACACTCTCATATAGACAGCACTGACCAATAAAATTAGACATTTCCAAATCACTTGGAAACAAATCACTAAAATCCAGAAGAGAAAGGGAAATGTGTTTTTGAAGGAAGTAAGATTATCAACCCTGCTCTCATTGCTTCAATTCATGTATTTGTTCATAAAATATGTGAATGTTTTACATTTCTACTGTATCCTGGTTTATGAAGAAAAATATATTTTAAAAATAGGTATTTAAAGTTGTGGGCCCAACCTCAACTGGATAATATTACATATAGGTGCCAAGCAGTGCCAGATATAGTATGTATTTTGATAATTACTTACTAACTTAGCAAGTAAGGTAAGTATCTTGAGGAAAATATTTACTGATATAGTTTAAAGCAGTTTTGAAGGAGAATAGGGAGAAGCATGGATATACTATTTTTCAAACTATTAATTACATTTTGACTATAAGACAACATCTTAAAAACCTTTTGCAACAAGTTATTTATTTATCTTGATAATGGAATATGGACATTTCTCTAGAAAGTAAAAACATAGGCTCAACTGTCTAGCAGGGGTCTCAATACTTTCTCATCAGTAACAAAGTATGTCGTCTAAATGTGGCAAACTCACTTAAGCCTGGATGCAATTCTAGACGGGTGGAAGGGCAAGAGGTTAAGCCACTGCTCTATTTATCAATATGCTTTTAAACCAATAAGTGGATCAAGTAACATACAGAGTGAATGGGAATTAAATGTAATTAAAATCACTGTCTCCACAGACAGGGCAGGTTATAACCTTTATTCTCTCTAACCAAGCTCCCTCCCCTCACATGCCTCTAAGTGTCATAAATAAAGATTTTAGACTTTTTAAAGGATGTTATATTTATCAATAGCTCATTTTTAAAAATCTGAGATAATATGAAACGAAAGTGTCTAGGAGAAGGTTGTTAAAAGAGAAACAGGACAAGAAACAGCTGAACTTGTGATGGCATTTTTTTATGTGATAACATACTTTATTTTGCTTTACATAATTTTGTTTGATTTCTTCTACGAGACAAAAAAATTAAAAACTTATTGTTAAATTAAGGCAAGTTTGTCAAAAGTATGCTGCTGCTGCTGCTAAGTCACTTCAGTCGTGTCCAACTCTGTGCGACCCCATAGACGGGGGCCCACCAGGCTCCCCCATCCCTGGGATTCTCCAGGCAAGAACACTGGAGTAGGTTGCCATTTCCTCCTCCAATGCATGAAAGTGAAAAGTGAAAGTGAAGTCGTTCAGTCGTGTCCGACTCTTTGCAACCTCATGGCCTACAGCCCACCAGGCTCCTCTGTCCATGGGATTTTCCAGGCAAAAGTACTGGAGTGAGGTGCCATTGTCTTCTCCAGTCAAAAGTATATATAGTATATACAGTCCCAAAAGGGAGAATAGAACTTCTCAATCTCTGCGCATCCTGGTACCCAGCATTTGCCCACTAGACCCTTTTCCCCAATAGTGTATAGGTCAGAATGCTATTGTAACTAGAACTTTTGGGGGTTGTAATGTGGAGTAGGGGGAAGGGAATGGTCTTTAAGAAGAAAAAATAAAGGGAATATATTTAAAGGGCTTTGCTAACCTCTGGGGGGCTAGCGTTCCTTGTACTAAATTCTAGCACAACTGGAACCGTACTCTAATTGGAACCAAGCAATTTTTTTGGTGATTGCTGAGTAAAAGCCACCCCAGAAGACATGGAAGAGAATGTCTGCCTGTGAGGTAAGACAGAAACCCCTACATCGCCACATTTTCCATTCAGAAGGGGAACATGAATATAGATTAATGAGTTACTAGTTGCAGTATTTTTCTAAAAAGTCTCTTTTTTTATGACCATATATGTATTATTTTTACCTTGTAGAAAATATGGAAAAACCAAATTACCCATATTCTTGTAACCCAGAAATAACCTTTCTTAATGTGTATTATATCCCTTTACCATGCTCTTATGGAATAAGCTGTTTGAGTTAAGACATCGGTTCTCAAGGTGTAATCCAAGGGACCAGAAACAAGAGCATCACTTGGGGACTTCTCAGAAATGCCAACAAGGGTGTCACCCAGACCTATTAGAAATTCTGGAGGTGGTCTCTGGGAATCTGGAATTTGACAAACCCTTCAGATGGTTCTATTCATGGTAAAGCTTGTGAACCACTGTTTTAAAATATTCTGAACAAACAGATTTGAAGAATCTAGGCCAAATATACCAACCCCTTTTTAATGGAAAAATAAATAATACTGGGTTTACACTGTGCCTAATTCCTCAATTAAGACATAAGTCAAACAGAATACAAGCCCTGATCCCTAGTTTTAAGAGTACAGTTCCTCTGCTGAAAGGAGAAACAAGATTTAGAGACAGTTTTTTTTTTTTTTTCTTTTATTCTTCCTCCATTTCTGGTTTTATTCTAGGAAGTATTAAGATGATTTAAGTTTGTGAGATCAAGATACCTGTCAATAAACAATTTTAAGGGCTTCATATGCTATGGTTTAAATTGATTTCTACAAAGTGAGTATAATTTGGAAGAAAAAAACAATTATTCAGCAAGAATATTACCAGTTAGAAAAATTATAATTAGATAATTAGAAATAATTAATTTTTAATAGTCTTGCAATAAGAATCCCAAACCTTAATCATCTCCCCCCCACATCATCCTAGAAGTGAAATTGTTTACTGAAAGAACACTATACAAATAGTAATTTATTTTTAAAGGTTAAATTGTAATACAGTCACCATGAATATGTTATTGAAATTATCAGGTATTTATCAGTCTTTTTAAAACTAATGTGTCCATACTCTCTTGGGAGAAGAAAGAAATCCAGCATTAAACCCCACAGATATTTTAGAAGGCATTTGCTTACCAAAACAAGCGTGGTTTAGCAGTCATAAGCAAGTTACTACAAGCCAGTGGCTTTAATTTTTGGCAAAGCCTTGTTCTTTCCTGGGTGGTCTGATTAAGACTGGCAATTCCCTAGAATTATCATGCACTTAAACTAAATGCTCGTGAGGGAAAATTAAAAATAACAACAAGAATAAGCCTGTCAAAGAGCCTTTTCATATCATTTGACATTGTCTTATGTCTTTCTGTTTAAGGTTTTCTTATCACCACTAAGCCAGAAAGACATGTACTATTACCTATGTGATAATGATTTAATTGTTTTATGTTCTTGCCCAGCCACACAGGTGGCACTTTTCACGGACAAAGAAAACCCTTAGTAAATAGACAGCCCAAACCCCAGAGACATGGAATCTGTTCTCACACTGTGTTAACAGTGCTGGCTGGTGTCTCTCCCTACCCAGCCCTGCACAGCTTCACTCTGCCAAAAACAAACACAAACTACTGGTTTATTTCCAGCTGTCGCTGAGGTTTTTCATCTGATTTTATTTACTTGTCTAAAGTGGCTGTATAACAAGCACCAAATAAGCCACAATTGCCCAGAGCAGAATATAAAATTAAAGGGCTTCAATTAATGAATAAGTAAGAACACAGTTAAAAATGGATGCTAACTTGAATCACTGAACGAGGCATCATAACTTCTTGGGTTATATTTTTAAATGATTTGAATTAACATTTAAAATTATGTAAATGCTTTGTTGTACATAAATTTTAAAATCCATAATAACAATGCATTGAAAAACACAAAATAAAACACAGATGTAAGAAAATAACAATATGGCAAGACCAGAATGCATTACCCCTATTGTGAGAATACATGGATTTCTGTTGTATGTGAGTGTGTTGTATTACACTGAAGTTTCAACTGGTATTATATGTAGTGGTTTATAATATGGTAGACATTGATGTATATCTTAACTTTCATTTATGGTCTAAAAAACTAAGAAATCTAAGAAAGCAGAGAGAAAATATTACCCTCACCCCAATAAAGTACAGACATAGCAGTTTTCACAATGAAAAGTCCAAAATTATCTACCAAGAGCACCAGGAAACAAACTGGGTACAACAATATAACCCCCACAATAATGACACTACTCTCACATCAGCAGAAGAGTCCCTGGGCTGAAGCCAAATTCCCCGGCTGGCACTATCCCAGGAACAACCCTGAGCCACATATTTTAATCATAATGCTAGCAAAGGGTTGCTGAATGCATTATAATAAAACATGAATAGCTTTTTCTCCATAAGCTATGGTTCAGCCAACATGCATTGCCTATTTCAGCAGTGATATGTAAATAAACCGGCCAACCTGTGTCACAGAGAAAAGGAAATGTGTGAATGACCCAGGACACTTCTGTTCGCACCAGACGGAAATGAATAGCTGTTGTATGTGGTGTCCCAAGTTCTCTCTTAGGCTTGGATGGGGAAACAGCCCAGCTTGTGCTTTGAAATCAAGTCCGATCCCCACTCTTTCAAAGTTAGAATGGATGGAAAGGATCATAAATCACCTCCATGAATTTCTTTGCCATCCCAACACTCTGGACTCAGTTTCCTTCTCTGAAGTATGAATGCGACAGAGGTATGAAAATCTCTGACGTCCCTCCATATTCCATGACATCCAAGATACAACTACATCAGAGGTGATGAGGGAAGGCATGGGCAGAAATGCCACAGGACATGCAGCACAGGCACTAGATTAAAGAGAAACAGGCTACAGGGGTGGTGGGTTCTGCTTCACTTCTTGCCCCTGACTCAGTTCTGCGATTCTGGGAAAGTTACAAACCCCCTGGGCTTTGATTTACTCATTAATAGAAGGAGACAGGTGATCCTAAAGTTCCTTCAACTCTGTTTCCAGGGATTGAGAATCAGCCCCTGTGTATCAAGTAGCAGTTACAAATGGCTTTACAGAAAATAAAAAAGCTATTATAGACCTCTGGGATTTGGGACAGCCTCTATCATGTCACAGAAAACTAATTTACTCATTATAGCAAAAATGGTCAACAGCAACAACAATTTTGAATGAAAGCAGGTCAATAGAGTTCTATTGATTAATCACAGGAGCTTAATTTCTACTTGATTATTATGTTAATTTATCAACAATATTATGAACTGCATTTACATACAACCCTGAAAGTTAACACATAAAATGTTTCTTCTTTAGGAAGAGGAAGAGGCAAAGAGAAGGAATATTGAAATTGTAAAGATAAAAGCAGACTCAAGGCAAAAAGAAACTAAATCCCCATTCTCTTATAATTTAGTGATAATGTTACTGGAATCTGTAAAGAATGACATTTGAGAAGAGACAGGTAAGTTTTAGCACCCAGAGCCACCCAGGTAAGATTTCATCTTCATTAAGTTATTTATCACTAAAGAATTTTGTGTAAATAGATGTTCTGTTAACAACTGAACATCTGCAAAAGCAAAACACAGTCAGCCACATGCATAAACACACACTCAGAACACACACATGCAGCACCCAATTATGATTTACACATAAGTTTGCATTAGAGAGGTAATTAGTGCATTTCTCAGACTGCTATTCAATTGACAGTGAGCTACAATCTTTAAAAAGAGATGAAAAAGACAAGCATCCTTTCTTCTAATATAACCTTTTAAGGATGTAATAAATAGTTAACCATTCCCTGACAGTCTGAAAAGAAAGAAACACTGAAGTACGCTATGGCCATCAGTGCTTGACACTGCTGAAAGCAGCCATGGTCAGAGAAAATATTCAACAGAGCCTTATAATTAAAAAAATAAAAACCCACTGGGTATGAAAGAACTCAATCCACCCCAGTAATTGCTTTCTGTGAAATGTAACCCTTGGTCCAAATTAATGAGTTTCAGGTGTGAATCTAATGCTTTCCATTTCGCCTAAGATGTTACTATTGCTTTTTTTCTGAGACACTTGGCCTCCAAGAGTATCATAGTTAATTTATCATAACATGCTATCAATGTTCAGTATTCACTGAAAGGGGAAAATGCAGCCCTTTTGGTGAAACAGCTCTTACTTTTCTACAATGCCATCAGATTCCAATACAATTTTTCTTACCTACACATTTAAAATTCTGCCATGATTATTCTTCAGATGAACTGCCAGACCAAATTAGGTATCAGAAATTTTGATTTTAAAAGGCAGAAAAATCAGTGCAAACAAAGTCATTGCCCAAATTTGCCTACTGAACATGCTTCTGCTGTTTAGATACAAAACAAGTTTTAAAGTACTGATTTAAAAAGCAACAACAACAAACAGCAACAAGAGAAAGGGTGAAAAATCAGAGTAGTAGCTGTGACAGCCATGAGGCTGATTTTCAAAAACATAGCTCCTTGGTTTCTTTCTACATATCTAAATGTTTCCTGGAATTAATAGCTAGTATCATTTATTATGTGCCAGACCCAATGCAAAGAGCTTTTCACATCTTATTTTGAGTTCTTTCAGAGGTAGACACTGAGACAAGGATTTAAGTGCAAGTAATTTATTTGAAAGAAGATCCCAGGAAAGCCAGTAAGTGAAGGAAAAATGAAAATGAAGGAAGAGGAAGGACGTAGTACCAAGGAATTAACTTCTATGGACCACAGAACTAAGTCCTGCCAGGGAACTCTGGAAAAGTATAGCACACGCCTCAGAGGTGGGCCAAATGAGAGGCTGCTTTTGGAGGTGTTACTTCTAGAGACTTCCAGTTTGCCTTCTGAATGAGCCAAGTCAGAAGGCAGGCAAAGAACAGAAAGCATTCTCAGTAGAGTGTGGGAGGCATAAACAAGGGCCCAGGTACAAGGGCAGGACCCTAGTAGCCTATAACACACAATATCATTTCAACTTCATAGTGATCTTCTGATGTGAATAAGACCTCCACTTTACATATGTGGAAGCTGACAGTCAGAGATATTAAGCAGCTTACCAAAGTTTGCTGTTTAGTCACTCAGGTATATCCAACTCTTTGTGACCCCATAGACTGCAGCACGTCAGGCTTCCATGACCTTTACTAGCTCCCAGAGTTTGCTCAAACTCATGTCCGTTGAGGCGATGATGCCATTCAACCATCTCATCCTTTGTTGCCCCAAAGGTTCAGTTCAGTTGCTCAGTCGTGCCCGACTCTGCGACCTCATGGACTGACTACACCATGCCAGGCTTCCCTGTCCATCACCATCTCCTGGAGCTTACTCAAACTTGTGCCCATTGAGTCAGTGATGCCACCCAACCACCTCGTCTTCTGTTGTCCCCCTCTCCTCCCGCCTTCAATCTTTCCCAGCATCAGGGTCTTTTCCAATGAGTTGGTTCTTTACATCAGGTGGCCAAAGTATTGGAGTTTCAGCTTCAGCATCAGTCCTTCCAATGAACATTCAGGACTCATTTTCTTTAGGATGGACTGGTTTAATCTCCTTGCAGTCCAAGGGACTCTCAAGAGTCTTCTCCAACACCACAGTTCAAAAGCATCAATTCTTCGGCGCTCAGCCTTCTTTATAGTCCAACTCTCACATCCATAGATGACTACTGGAAAAACCATAGCTTTGACTAGATAGACATTTGTTGGTAAGGTAATGTCTCTGCTGTTTAATATGCTGTCTAGGTTGGTCATAGTTTTTCTTCCAAGGAACAAGTGTCTTTTAATTTCATGGCTGCAGTCACCATGTGCAGTAATTTTGGAGCCCCCAAAAATAAAGTCTCTGTTTCCATTTTTTCCCCATCTATTTGCCATGAAGTGATGCTTTACTGACTATGCCAAAGCCTTTGACTGTGTGGATCACAAAAAACTATGGAAAATTCTTCAAGAGATGGGAATACCAGACCACCTGACCAGCCTCTTGAGAAACCTATATGCAGGTCAGGAAGTAACAGTTAGAATTGGACATGGAACAACAGACTGGTTCAAAAAGGAAAAGGAGTATGTCAAGGCTGTATACTGTCACCTTGTTTATTTAACTTCTATGCAGAATACATCATGAGAAACACTGGGCTGGAAGAAGCACAAGCTGGAATCAAGATTGCCGGGAGAAATATCAATACCCTCAGATATGCAGATGACACCACCCTTATGGCAGAAAGTGAAGAGGAACTAAAAAGCCTCTTGATGAAAGTGAAAGAGGAGAAAAGTTGGCTTAAAGCTCAACATTCAGAAAACTAGGATCATGGCATCTGGCCACATCACTTCATGGGAAATAGATGGGGAAACAGTGTCAGACTTTATTTTGGGGGGCTCCAAATCACTGCAGATGGTGATTGCAGCCATGAAATTAAAAGATGCTTACTCCTTGGAAGGAAAGTTATGACCAACCTAGATAGCATATTCAAAAGCAGAGACATTACTTTGCCAACAAAGGTCCATCTAGTCAAAGCTGTGGTTTTTCCAGTGGTCATGTATGGATGTGAGAATTGGACTGCGAAGAAGGCTGAATGCTGAAGAATTGATGCTTTTGAACTGTGGTGTTGGAGAAGACTCTTGAGAGTCCCTTGGACTGCAAGGAGATCCAACCAGTCCATTCTGAAGGAGATCAGTCCTGGGTGTTCTTTGGAAGGAGTGATGCTAAAACTGAAACTCCAGCACTTTGGCTACCTCATACGAAGAGTTGATTCATTGGAAAAGACTCTGATGCTGGGAAGGATTGGAGGCAGGAGAAGAAGGGGATGACAGAGGATGAGATGGCTGGATGGCATCACCGACTCAATAGATGTGAGTTTGAGTGAGTTCCAGGAGTTGCTGATGGACAGGGAGGCCTGGCATGCTGCAATTCATGGGGTCACAAAGAGTTGGATACCATTGAGCGACTGAACTGAACTGATGAGACTGGATGCCATGATCTTAGCTTTTGCTAATAAATGATGAAGCAGAGATGGGAAATCTGGGGCTGTCAGACTCTAAACCTTAGTCCTGACCATACTGTTATAGTGACAAGGAATGAAACAGGCTCCATTGTAATATTCCAGGAAGCCCCATGTGTGAGAGAGACAGCATTATTAAAGGCCTCATTCCTTCCCAGTGGCAAAATAAATAGCTATTGGAACTATAGCTGGGGAAAGGATTAGAAGGCTGAATGCAACCATGAGGACGCTGCCAAGGACAAGCAAATAGACCAGGACCATCACCCTTAGTTATATATTTTGATAATCGTGTAAACATTTTGCCAGAAGGTCTCCAGCCTTGAATTCCTTTAGTATGGTGGTCTGAGTGAGCCCAGGTCCATACTATATGTCACCTAAGACTCATCTATTTGCTGAAACATGAACTATTTTTGAGTTTTGTATAGGAGAGATTGGTGGTAGTGGTCCTAGGGGTGATTTTTTTTTAACTTTTCAAGTTTTTTGTTACTGTTTTATTGTTAATTGCAATGGTCAAATAATATGACACAGTTGTACCCAATATTAAAAAGGGAAGGAAATTAGAAAGGAAACAAATAGAATTTTAGCAGAATAAGGGACTGTGTTTGAATGGTAGCTACAAATGTGACAGCTACCTCATAGTTTGAAAAAAAAATATGATGTTGTGATATACAAGATAAAATATTATGGCGAAGTTATTTTCTACTGAAATTTCTCAAAATGTAAAATTAATATTATTAAAGTTAATATTACTACTTATAGGTTCAATCACATAAATAATTTAGGTTAGGAGAGAAATTTCTGAACAAAGATCCCTTACAGTCAACTGTCTAAACATTTATGAAAAATAATGAAAATAAGCCAATGGCAGGAAAATAAAATTCAAGACAAGCATGTTTCAAAAATATTGATGAGGTGACCAACCCTGGTTGGGTATCCCTGTGTTCCTGACTTGGTATCTAGTGACCAGACAGTTTTTAGGCCTTTTTAAATTTCTGCTGTTTATCACCTGACTAGGCCCCCATCTCTACTGAGATCTTTCATAATAGGAATATATTTATGAATTCATAAATATCTATGTATAAATGAGAAACAGATCCTGCTAAATAACTGAGCCATAGGCTCTGAGTTCCCCAAGAAGCATCAATAACATCAATACATAAACCCAGGGCGGGGATTGGATTTGGTGAGGTACTGTGGGCTGGACATGCATTAGGCTGGTTGGAGCTGTGAACTGGTCACCACATCTGTGGCTGGAATCAAAGACAAGTGAGGCCGGAAGATCTGGAGAGGCACACATCCTGAGGCAGGAATCAGGCTCGGGGTGATGTGGTCATTTTACACCTGGGCTTCCTGATACATATTACACTACCTTCATTCCTTGAATTTGCTACAGTGTAGCCAAATGGCTCAGGATTAAGATTTGTAATCAAACAAACCAGGGATTCCAGCCTCTACCTTCCTCCGCTATGTCCTTCCCACCCCTATTTCTCTCCCATCACTTGTTAATCCTGTATATTCTTGGGTAAGTTGATTTCAGCTTTGATCACCAACGATTTGGAAAATATGGTCCAGTCAAAGTCAAGATAGGCAGCCCTGTCCTGTCCTCCTCTGGCCTTCTCCTTTCTTGTTCTAGTACTTTTTTCGTGTGTAATGAAAGCAGGGTCGGGTTATTGCTAGTTCTGTGGAGGTTCCAATTGCCTCTCTCTAAGGCTATAAACTGGAAAATAGATGGGGAAACAATGGAAACTGTCAGACTTTATCTTCTTGGGTTCCAAAATCACTGCAGATGGTGACTGCAGCCATGAAATTAAAAGACGCTTACTCCTTGGAAGTAAAGTTATGACCAACCTAGATAGCATATTCAAAAGCAGAGACATTACTTTGCTGACTGAGGTCCGTCTAGTCAAGGCTATGGTTTTTCCTGTGGTCATGTATGAATGTGAGAGTTGGACTGTGAAGAAGGCTGAGCACTGAAGAATTGATGCTTTTGAACTGTGGTGTTGGAGAAGACTCTTGAGAGTCCCTTGGACTGCAAGGAGATCCAACCAGCCCATTCTGAAGGAGATCAGCCCTGGGATTTCTTTGGAAGGAATGATGCTTAAGCTGAAACTCCAGTACTTTGGCCACCTCATGTGAAGAGTTGACTCATTGGAAAAGACTCTGATGCTGGGAGGGATTGGGGGCAGGAGGAGAAGGGGACGACAGAGGATGAGATGGCTGGATGGCATCACTGACTCGATGAACGTGAATCTGAGTGAACTCCAGGAGTTGGTGATGGACAGGGAGGCCTGGCGTGCTGCGATTCATGGGGTCACAAAGTCAGACACGACTGAGCCACTGAACTGAACTGAAGACTATAAACCAGTCCTCTCAGCATGGTGAACTCCTTTCCTGTTTTTTCTCCTGGGCACTTCACCCTCCTATAACAACACTGTCCTTCGTGGAATCTTCAAATCATCCAAGTTTGGGAAATGCAGCATATGTGGTCCCTGTCTTGGAGATTAATAGTGCACACTAGTATAGTAAATGATACTACAGGAAAGACATTTACTTAATGACATTTAATTCAGTATTTCTCAAACTTACCTGATCACAGAACCCTGCGGAGGACATAACCCCTCTTGGCATCCTATAGGCCTGTGTTCTACCAAGTGGCTACGGATATTCTTATATCTTCTGTTTCACTGATCTCGTGTTTCCTCCACACTTGATAATTTTCAGCTCTCAGTCTGGCAATGGTGTTTGTACCTTACCTACCCTGGTGGTTTTGTCTCTGAATGCTTTTCATAGACCAAATTACATAAACTCACTTGTCATTTCAGTGTTTCACTCAAAACTGCTTCTGGCAACTATACTAAAGTCTGTACCATGGCACATGGTGTTAAAGTTTATTAACAACTAACTTTTTGATTTATTGGAATCAGTTTCTGTCTGTCCTTCAAAAAAATCTCATCATTCGGTGGGGACGTGGTATAAAAAGACAAAAGAAATTCCATAAGGATTATGTCGCCACAGAAGAATAGCTAGCTGGTTGTTGTCAGCCTACCATAACAACCAAAAGACAGAAAAAGTTAATTCCATTTTATTTTTCAATCCACAAACAATTACTACATTTTAGCACTGAAACTCTAACCTTTTCATGGCTAAGAACCACTAAGAACTCTGCCATAAATTCTGTTCTCCATCATCATTTTTCAAAAGCCTAAAGGTTACAGGGAACTCTACTCAGTATTCTGTAATAACCTATATGGTAAAAGAATCTGAAAAAGAATGGATATATATATTATATTACATTTAATATATATAATTGACTCAGTTTGCTGCACAACTGAAACTAACACAGCATTGTAAAACAACTATACTCCAATAAATTTTTTAAAAATAAATTAATTAAAAGTACAAAGCTTAAAAAAAAAAAAAAGAAAGAAAGAACAGGGCAGGGGGCAATTCCTGATGCTGTTTTCCCAGTATGGAGTAAAGTAATAGATCAAGATAGGATGATATCAACAATTTAACCTGAAAGAAATAGGATGTCAACAATGATAACCAAGTGTTTCACGGCTAAAAGTCAGATCAGGACATGTTTCCATGATAAGATGCTTAGACTTTCTATACCTCAGAATTCTCAGTAGGTTGCAGATATAACCAGCTCATTCTCCTCCAAGTAGGAAGACTTGCCCACCAAAATTTAGTAGCAACCAGCATGGGGAGGCACAGATTCTTAGATATCTCAGCTATTAAAATGCCCAGAACAAACCTCCTCATGTTAATAAAAGGATGTGTTAAGTCTAGGCACTTTAAGGAGGTGACAAGCTGTCTCCCTCTACCTCCTCTTCCTTCTGAACGTATGGATTTGACTTTTCTGAGAAGGAAGTTATTGGCTCAGCTCAAGACTTCAGTGTGCAGGAGCACTGCAAAGGCAAGTCACTATCAGTCTATGCATGCCCTACTTGGATCCAGAGACAAGAATTGAGGATATTCATCCTGTAAGTCCAGCCCCGCCCAGCCTGTGACTCAGTGAGAACCAAACCTGGGTGTGTACTAGACGTGGAATTCTAACAAAAAGAGGCTTACTGGCATTAGCTTCTGTGCCCTGAATTTGACATTAATTGTACCCAGGGCAAACCTTGGTTGGCAGGGGCAGGGGGGAGGGTGATCTGTGTACTAACAGAGCTGCAGCTGAATGCTAGTACATGTGCACAGTCTCCCATGACCAAGCTCCAACTCTAGTTCTTTGTTAACAGCCCATATCCTTGAGTGAACTGCAGTCCTGCTCTGAAGCTTGACTCCTGAGCTAAGATCCTAAATGCTCATCCCAGGCTCTTTAGGGGACAGATCTTTCTTACTCTCCACACTATGGCTGTGGTCATGGCTCAATCCAGGAGAAGCTAGCCACAAACAGTGAAGATGTTCCGCTCTGAAGCTTTGCGTGGTTACTATCTGCATATCCCTGCCCATGAGAGTAGACCTGGCAGATATCATTTTTGGTGTATAGCTGAGGAAATGGAAAATGCCTTCTTTGGGACCAGTTCCACTAGTCCAACCTGCCACAGTCTTTAAGAATATTTCCTCCTACCAGATGGCCCATGCTTCATGGCAATGCCAGCTGAGTGCATAACAGGAAAATGGTGGGATGTATTCTAGAACACAAACTGCTATTCCTTTTCTTTTTATCCATCTTCTAAGATGTAAACATCTTTAACAAAAATGGGCAGGGAGGTGGGAGCCTTAGGTATGGAGGGCCTTAAATGTGAAGTGGAGAAGACTGGACATCTGACATTCATAAACACCCATAGGCTTCCAGTTCTGCTGTCTACTCGTGAGAAAACACATTAATATCAGTGATAGCCTCATGGACCCAACAAAAACAGTGCTCTGAGGAGAAACTGTGGACCCCCATCTTTTTCCTTCTCTGTTTTCCCAGATGAGAGACAATAGCTTCAATCTCTAGGAATAGTAGACTAATTGGCATAGGTGATGCTTATCTTATTTAACAAAGAAATTCTTGGTTGACTATACAGTGGCACAGACCACAGAATATTATACAGTTATTAAAAAGATAAAATTGGATCCTTATCAGGACCCAAATGAATGTTCATTACATACTTTTAGGTGAATGAACTATATTGCAGAGTAATAATACATATTATCTGACTCCATTTTTATAAAAACAAAACAAATATCCTCTGTGTGGGAGAGATTTATATACATATATATATACAGTTTTTTTAATGAACAGAAAGAGCATAGGAAGATCGTTAGACTGCTTGCTTCTGTTACCTAAATATTTTGAAATTTCTTGCTCTAATTTCCTTTTTACATTGAGGTGGTTTAATTTGTAAAATGTTTTTAATGTAATGGATTTTGGGGAAAGTATATTGAAAGTAAATCAGATTTTATATGTCAAATGGGTATTCTGAGTTAGAAAGTTCTGTAAGAAGCATTTTGTAAATTTTATGAATAACCTAATTTGATTATAATATTCATATTTGCATTTATGTAGAGTAAGGAACTATTCTGTACAATCAGTCGTTCTGCATACAGAAACCATACTGATCTTTAAGTTTCCTTTATTTCCAATGAAAATCCACACTTCAGAGACGAGGAGCTCTAACCCATCCAGGTACTATCACTCCACCCATGTTTAATGCACATGAATGTTGGCTATTATCACTCTAAGCAGTCACTATGGTGGCAAAGACAAATAAACCTTGGGAACTGCCTCTAAAAATTCTTAGTCAAGTGAAAATCATTTTTATCCTACCGAGCTAGGATGTAATGGCTGTTCTTTGGGGAAAGAGGTGGGCTTGCTTTTTCTGATTCAGTGAGGAAAATAAGATATTGTGCCCTCTGAGTGAAGAGTAATAGGCAGGTAGTCCTGAAAACAACAAATCCCAGGACAAAGGGGAAAAAAAAAACAAAAATTAACAGGAATTCTGGTGGCTGAATGACGACCATCACCCTCTGGAATGATGCCCCCTCAGACGTAGAGAAAGGTCTCATCTGGCATGAAAATCACTTCACTTTTACAATGCACTGAAATATTTTCATATATTTTATAAATGGTACCAGCTTAGTTACTATTTTTGCTCAGGTAAACACTGTTCCATTCATCACCATACTAACTTGCAAGATTATGGAGAAACTTCTACACGTGGGCCCATAAACATAACTACTAAAGTTCACTCAGATATCTTACCTCCCTCAAAAAGGAAGGGAAAGCATCAGGTGCTGAAACAAAAATTCAAATAATTAAACCAACTGGGTAACTTCATCTGAATCCTTAAATTCTCAGCTCCAGAAGCCTCAGGGATTGGGTGGTATGGCCTTTTTACACAAATTTCTCAAAGAATTGAGGAAAGGCCAAATTAAGATCCTCAAGTGAAGTCGGCTCACAAGTCTCTGTTTTAAAAAGAAAATGCTGATTGCTTTATTGAGATCACACATGGTATGCCAGCATGCTACAAACTTCGGTAAAAAGATCATTAAGAAGGTTGGCAGCAAATACTCAGATGTGTGGAAATGTTGCCCCCCTCTCAACCAATAACAAAAACCCAGAAACCCACACATATTTATGTATATGAAGACAGATGAAGAAATACATAAATGCACATGTAATGGCTATGTTTTAATAGAAAGGATGATGACAGGGTGAAGAAATGTGATTATACAGTACTTCCAATGATCTGTTTTAAGCAAGACAGGAAAGTACATTCTAAATTGGTAAATGAATTAATGATTTTAAGTATGATTACTCATCGTGAAACTATGTACCACTATGGAAGGAATAAAGGCTTGATGACAATATAAATGACTCAAAGGGTGAAAGTGAAGTGGGTTGCCTTGTTTTTACAACATAAAATCAAAAATCGACTGTATCAGAAAAAAAACTAATTTTTTTTTCCTTTGGAAGAAAAAAATCCACCATTATAATTTTTAATGTGAATCCACTGAGCTCTGTAACTGACATTTATATATAATAATTTATCTTGCAATAGCTGGGTAATATAATGGTACTGTAATGGATAATATAATAATAGTATATTAATAGACTTGAATATTAATAAAAAGTTTTGGTTAAATGTGAACGCTGTTTGTTTGGGAAAGAAGTTGAGAAATAAGGTAGCTTCATTATCTGGCTTTATGACATATCATGGAACATAAGTGCTTTTATGAATTGTAAAAATCACTTCAATTTTTGACACTCTGTGCTTCAAGGGATCCTGATTGGCAGCTGATTACACTTTTGCTCCAGTCATTACTTTCTTTAGTGAAATTAGTGAGCTAGAAAATTGCATTGTAATTCATCAAGGGAAAATTAACATTGAGAGAGATCTTAAGGCTATGATCATATATTTACTTTGTATACAATATATAATTTTTTCAAGCAATTTCTAATAAAAAATGTGCCAGAGAGTAGATATTATCAATTCAACTGAAATAATGATAATCCATTTCTGCACATTTGGTTTCTGTAAATGGAGAAGTTTTATCTGCCTTGAATTCCCTGTGTGATGGCATTAAAATAAATTACAGAGAGAATAGGATCTCTCTGCTCTTACTGTCTCTTTCATGTTCTAGCTAAAATCATTTTGAACATTACCTATTTTTGAAAGGATCCTTCAAATGCAACCAATAGTAACAGTATGTTCACCCTAACACAAGTATAAAATTCACTGTCAGAATTTCTCTCCTGAAAACAAGATGTGTGACATTATGGGCAATGCTCTTGAAATCTTATAAATAGAAACATCATACCCAAATAATGCTATTAATTGGATGTCAAAGGTATTACAGACGTATTTTCATAAAATTTAAAACTTCTTAAAAGATTACAAATTGAACATACCCAAATTAAATTAACTTGGGGAAAGGAAGCCATCATATGACTTTAGGTATATTCTTTTTACTCTTCAGAAGTCAGTTCTAAGTTCTCAACAATTTATTCTTGTAAACTAGATATAAAAAAGTCTACATTGTATGAAAAGTTGTGGGAGGTAAAAGGAGTATTAGAAAATTGTGAAACTGACTAGAACATATTCATTCATTCAGCTACAACAACAAATTCAACAGATTCATGTTAAATTCATGTCATTTACATTCTGTAGGCATAGCTAATACATTTAACACTCACTGATTGAAAAAGAAAAAGTAGTACCTAGAGAATAGAGTTTATTTTTCAAAGAGCCTTATAGTTCTATTTAATGTTACAATGAAGGAAATTTTTAAATTGATAAAATAACATTGAAAGGAAAAAAATTCAAGAAGTAGGATTTTATTTTAAAATAAAACTATTTATCATTGCTGGAGGAGGAAATGACAACCTAATCCAGTATTCTTGCCAGGAGAACCTCACAAACTGTATGAAAAAGCAAAAAGATACAGCACTGGAAGGTCAGCCTCCCACACCCCCAGGTCAGAAAGTCTGACTACTAAGGAAGAGCAGAGGGCAATTACTAACAGCTACAGAAAGAATGAAGCAGCTAGGCCAAAGGAGAAAGGAAGCTCAGTTGTGGGTGTGTCTGCTGGTAAAAGTCTGATGCTGTAAACAACAGTATTGCATAATAACCTGGAATGTTGAGCCCATGAATCAAGATCAAGGTAAACTGGATGAGGTCAAGCAGGAGATGGTAAGATTGAACATCAACATCAGTGAACTATTGGAAGGGAAAGGGTGAATTTAATTCTGATGATCATAGTATCTATTACTGTGGGCAAGAATCTTTTAAAAGAAATGGAGTAGCCTTCACAGTCAACAAAAGAGTCCAAAATGCAGCACTTGGGCACCCACTCAAAAATGACAGAATGATCTTGGTTTGTTTCCAAGGCAAACTGTTCAACATCACAGTAATCAAATCTATGCCCCAACCACTGATGCGGAAGAAACTGAAGTTGACCAGTTCCATGAAGACCTACAACACCTTCTAGAACTAACACCAAAAAAATGTGTCCTTTTCATCACAGAGGACTGGAATGCAAAAGTAGGAAGTCAAGAGACATCTGGAATAACAGGCATGTTTGGCCTTGGAATACAAAATGAAGCAAAGCAAAGAATAAAAAGAGTTTCGTTAAGAGAATGTGTTGATCATAGCAAACACCCTTATCCAACAACCCAAGAGACGACTCTACACATGGACCAGATGGTCAATACCACAGATTGATTATGTTCTTTGCAGCCAAAGGTGGAGATGCACTATACAGTTAGCAGAAACAAGACCTGGAGCTAACTGTGGCTCAGATCATGAGCTTCTTATTGAAAAATTCAGACTTCAATTGAAGAAAGTAGGGAAAACCACTAGGCCATTCAGTTATGACCTAGATCAAATCCCTTATGATTATACAGTGGAGGTGACAAATAAATTCAAGGAGTTAAACCTGGTAGACAGAGTGCCTGAAGAATTATGGATGGAAGTTCATACTATTCTACAGGAAGCAGTGACCAAAACCATCCCGAAGAATAAGCAATTAAAGAAGCCCAAGTGTTGTCTGAGGATGCTTTACAAGTAGCAGAGGAAAGAAGACATGTTAAAGGCAAAGGAGAAAGAAAAATACCCAACTGAATGCAAAGTTCCAAAGAAAAGCAAAGATGGATAAGAAGGACTTCTTAAACGAACAATACAAAACAACAGAGGAAAACAACAGAATAGGAAAGACTAGAGATCTCTTCAAGAAGATCGGCGATATCAAGGGAATATTTCATGCAAGGATAAGCACAATAAAGAACAGAAGTGGTAAGGACCCAACAGAAGCAGAAGAGATTAAAAAGAGGTGGTAAGAATACACAGAAGGACTATTTAAAAAAAGGGTCTTAATGACCCAGATAACTATGATGATGTGGTCATTCACCTGGAGCTGAACATTCTGGAGTATGAAGTCAAGTGGGCCTTAGGAAGCATTACTATCAACAGAGTTAGTGGAGGTGATGGAATTCCAGCTGAGCTACTTCAAATCCTAAAAGATGATACTGTTAAAGTACTTCACTCATTATTACAGCAAAAACTCAGCAGTGATCACAGAACTGGAAAAAGACAGCTTTCAGTCCAATCCCCAAAAAAGGACAATAACAAAGAACGTTCAAACTGCCATACAATTGTGCTCATTTCACATGTTAACAAGGTTGTGCTCAAAATCTTTCAAGTTAGGCTTTAGCAGTACATGAACTGAGAACTTCCAAATGTACAAGCTGGGTTTCAAAGAGGCAGGGGAAGCAGAGATCAAATTGCCCCAGCATCCATTGGATCCTAGAAAAAGCAAGGAAATTCCAGAAAAACATCTACTTCTGCTTCATTGAGGGCTTCCCTGGTAGCTCAGAGGTTAAAGCGTCTGCCTGCAATGCGGGAGACCCAGGTTCGATCCCTGGGTTGGGAAGATTCCCCTGGAGAAGGAAATGGCAACCCACTCCAGTATTCTTGCCTGGAGAATCCCATGGACGGAGGAGCCTGGTGGGCTACAGTCCACGGGGTCACAAAGAGTCGGACACGACTGAGTGACTTCACTTTCACTTTCACTTTTCTGCTTCATTGATTATGAGAAAGCCTTTGATTGTATGGATCACAAAAAATTGTGGACAATTCTTAAAATGATGAGAATACCAGACCACTTTACCTGTCTTCTGAGAAACCTGGATGCAGGTTAAGAAGCAACAGTTAGAACCTTACATAAAACAACGAACTGGTTCCAAACTGGGAAAGGAGTACAAGGCTATATATTGCGACTCTGTTTATTTAACTTATATGCAGAGTACATCATATGAAATGCCAGACTGGATGAATCCCAAGTTGGAATTAAGATTGCAGGAGAAATATCAACAACCTCAAATATGCAGATAATATCACTCTAATCATAGAAAGTGAAGAGGAACTAGAGTTTCTTGATGAAGGTACAAGAGGAGAGTGAAAAACCTGGCTTTAAAACTCAAGGTTCAAATGGAAAGAGTAACGTGGAAACTTATATTACCATACATAAAATAGATAGCAAAAAGGGATTTGCTGTAGGTCGCTCAGACAGTAAAGCATCTGTCTACAATGCGGGAGACCTGGGTTCGATCCCTGGGTTGGGAAGATCCCCTGGAGGAGGAAATGGCAATCCACTCCAGGACTATTGCCTGGAAAATCCCATGGACAGAGGAGCCTGGTAGGCTACAGGCCATGGGGTTGCAAAGAGTCGGACACGACTGAGCAACTTCACTTCACTTCACAGGAAACTCAAACGGGGCTCTGTATCAACCTAGAGGGGTAGGATGGGGAGGGAGATGGGAGGGATATTTAAAAGGGAGGGGATATATGTATACTTATGGCTGATTCATGTTGAGGTGTGACAGAAAACAGCAAAATTCTGTAAAGCAATTATCCTTCTATAAAAAATAAATTAATTAAAAAAAAAGATCATGGCATCCGGTCCCATCACTTCATAGCAAATAGATGGAGAAACAATGGAAACAGTGATGGACTTTATTTTCTTGGGCTCCAAAATTACTGAGGACAGTGAATGCAGCCATGAAAGTAAAAGATGCTTGCTCCTTCAAGAAAAGCTATGACAAACATAGACAGTGTATTAAACAGCAGAGACATTACTTTTCCAACAAAGGTCTGTATAGTCAAAGTTACGGTTTCTCCTATATGCATGTACAGGTGAGAGTTGGACCATAAAGAAGGCTGAGCACTGAAGAACTGATGCTTTTGAGTTGTGGTGTTGGTGAAGAGTCTTGAGAGTCCCTTGGCCTGCAAGAAGATCCAACCAGTCCATCCTAAAGGAAATGAATCCTGAATATTCATTGGAAGGACTGATGGTGAAACTGAAGCTCCAATACTTTGGCCACCTGATACAAAGAGCTGACTCATTGGAAAAGACCCTGATGCTGAGCAAGACTGAAGGCAGGAGGAGAAGGGGCAGACAGAGGACGAGATGGTTGGATGGCATCACCGACTCAATGCACATCAGTTTTTAGCAATCTTTGGGATATGGTGAAGGACAGAGAAGCCTGGCATGCTTCAGTCCATGGGGTCACAGAGTTGAACAAGGCTGAGTGAATAAACAAATCAGTACAAAGGAAAGAAAGATCTTTTGCAAAGATCAACTTAACAACAAATTTATCATTGACAAGAAGCAATTCTAAAATAATCATTTTCCCTGTGAAAAGAATATGTTTCTCTTTGTATATATTGCTCAGCACATGAATGTAAAATCGCCATGAGAATCTCTATGTCATCTTGTTGGCCTTTTTCCTCTGCATGCCCTTTCTATGACTTTGCTTCTACCTGCCTCTACCCTGGGCTTGTTTATTTCATCTTGTTGTCATTTGCTTTTGGCCACCCATTCTGCGCTCACACAAATACAAAGGGTATCTGGTATTACTATTATATTGAGTTAGCCGAAACATTTGCTCAATATTTTCTATAAAATGTGATGGAAAAACCCAAATAAAAATTTTGGTCAACCCAATATTTTATATGTGAGAACAAGAGTGATACAATTCTGCCTCTGTAGCCAAAAATCAAGTGACAAGATAGAAATAAGATTGTGTTACATATATGGACTATGTACAGCCGCACGTTCTGTCATACAAGCATTAATTTTAAATATAGTGCATTCATTGCATATTTGATAAACAAGTAAAATGGGAATCTGACTCAAAGATATTTATCTAGATAATTTTGAAAATTGCAATAATAAGGACATATTAATCTACCCCAGGGTGAGATTTCAGAAGAAAAATTATCATATAATAATCTGTATGTATAAAATATTATTAGAATACTAAATTATAAATAAATAATTTTTGAAAACTCAATGATGGTGGATCCAATTTTTTATTTTAATGAGTTACTAAGAAAAAGCAACTAAACTACTACAAAGTAGTAAACGAGCTTTGAAATGGGCATTTGAAGATCAGCACTCACATATATTGATCATGCTTTCTAGCTAACAGACTCAGATCTTTCCATTGCTACTAACAGTTGTCAAGCAGCTATGTCAGGCTCTTAGTCATGAAAAGAAGGCCCTTTCCTCATGCTGAAACATCACTTACTAGGCACAAAGAATACAAAACTACAATCCAAATTCACCTCTGTTTCTTAGACTCACAGGAGCAATTTTAATGGCTGACAAAAAAACAGTTATTTAAAATAATCAGAATTTTATATTTTATTAAAGCCATAATTTATTTAGTGCTTACATGCAATTTGCTAAATACTTTATATACAATTGGCCATTTGTAAACAAGTGTTCTGCACCTGCAGTCTCAATCAACCACAGATCAAAAATATAAAAAAAAAAAAATTCCAGAAAGTTCCAAAAAGCAAAACTTGAATTTGGCACATGCCAGTAACTCCTAATATAGCATTTACACTGTATTAGGTACTTTGAGTAATCCAGAGAAAATTGAAAGTATACAAGAGGATGTGTGTAGGTTATTCGCAAATATAACACCATTTATATAAGGGACTTGAACATCTGCAGATGTTGTTAACTGAGGGGGTCCTGAACCAATCATCCAGGATACAGAGGGATGACTGTTCATTATTGCTTTTAATTCTCACAATAATCCCATCCAATAGGTATTATTATTCCCATGTCCCAGGGGAGGAACTGAAGCTTAGTGTGCTTGTTTATTTAATTCCACCCAGCCACACATCTAGACATCCATCAGTCTGTTTATTCACTCACTCATATATTCATTCACCAAATATTTGAAGATCACCAAATGTCAGGCATCATGGCAGGAGCTAAGGCTGTAGCTGTGAAAAAGGCACCCTGAGTCACCAAAGGGGCCACATATTTCTCAGTCTGAGCCCCTCCTTTGTCAATCAGCACATGGGCATTACTGTCTGAACAAGAGAAAACCAGTTTAAACTTCTATGTCATCAACACCATTAATTTCCTGTTGCTTTTCCTTTTTTCATTTCCTTTCAGGAAGAGCAACTTATGATACATTATAAAGTAAGATGAAACATTTCAATACCTCACTTTGCTTGTAAAATTTAATTTTGCGACTGCTCCCAAAGTTCATCAAGATGGCCTAATTTCAAATGGACTAAATGTCATACACTTTTAAAGGATTTTCACGAAGTAACAGTACCACTTGCACTTGTAAACAAAAATACCAGGTGTGTGTTGCCACATAAGCCTGCAACGGCGTGAGTTCTGAATGTTATAAGGGCTCCAGGGTCACGACTCTGTAATAGTCACCCAGTCACTGAGCCTCCAAGTTTACAGCACTGACTTAATGATGATTTCTGAAGACTGTCATTAAATTTATCCATTAACTTTTTATTTAACCCAAGGAAGGTACCAAGATTATACACAGGAGGACAGGTGGAAGGGGACACACAGTGGGCAGCTATGGCATTCTGAAAGCAGAGCTAGGGGATGGTGTGTTCTATTTCCACGGAAAACATGCAAATTTTATTTGGATTGCGTGTCATGTAACAGCGAGAATATTTATGTTTTTAAAGGAGTACTTGATTCATATTTCAGAGAAGGCAATGGCACCCCACTCTAGTATTCTTGCCTGGAAAATCCTATGAACGAAGGAGCCTCGTAGGCTGCAGTCAATGGGGTCGCTAAGAGTCAGACACGACTGAGCGACTTCCCTTTCCCTTTTCACTTTCATGCGCTGGAGAAGGAAATGGCAACCCACTCCAGTGTTCTTGCCTGGAGAATCCCAGGGATGGGGGAGCCTGGTGGGCTGCCGTCTATGGGGTCGCACAGAGTCAGACACGACTGAAGTGACTTAGCAGTAGCAGTAGCAGTAATTCATATTTAACCTAAGATTTCACTCAGTCTGATACCGGCCAGGGTTCTTGGTCTCCTCAATCAATAAAAATTGATCAGAAGCCAGACAAGAAATTCAGGCAGGGCTTTTGTGGGGCCCCTGCTGCACCAGGGTGAACAAGAACAGGAAACATTTCCTTGCTCGCTTGCTCCCTGAAGTGGGGGTGGGTGAGCTTGTTCCTTATATAGGGTGAGTGTAGGGGTCAATCCAGGTCTTGGGCCAGAGGGGTGGCTTAGGTCGTTTGCCCACGCCTAAGGTGGTACTGAGCACAGGGGTTATATGCAATACCGTGGTTTTGCTCCTGACACTACTTTTGCTCCCAGCTCTTCAGAAGAGGCAGTTGGGTTTTTTTGGGTTTTTTGTATCTTTTATCCAGAACTTGCCCCAACTGCTTGCATGCAGGCAGTTATTTTTAGTCCCTTAGGGTTTCTTTGTAGGCTGCTGTCTCTGGGGTCGCACAGAGTCGGACACGACTGAAGCGACTTAGCAGCAGCAGCAGCAGCAGCAGGGTTTCTTTGTAGTTTGTTTCTTGAGAAGTTTGTCCCGGTACAAGCATTGCAGCAAAGGGTCCCAGGTCCCTGTCTGTCTCACTTCTTAATATTATAATCCTTGTGGAGTGTACTTGGAAGGCTGATAGATATTATGGTGGTGTTACATCCCCGCCCCTTCTGGACACTCTTTGACCCTGCCACCAGCCTCTCCCACTGGACGCTACATTCCTCGAGGGTAGGAAATGAGACATATGCCTCTGTATCCTCAGAGACTTAGGGGCCATGAACTTGGATGGAAAAAAAAAAATCCTTATTTCTATGAACCTGACTTAAACATACCATTTCTTTCACTTGTGAATGCTGGGAACAAATCAAATTGGCTTCAGGAAATCCAGTGATTTTTATCAACAGGAGAAATCACAAATACTTTCCTGTTGCATTCCAGTTGATGCAGAGATCCCAGAATTTCATTTATACTCATCACTGCTCAGGAATTAGAGTGATTTTTAGACCTGCTTTTAGCTCTTGATATTTAATGTGTTAACATAAAAGAACATACATTAATGTTTCAAAATTTGTATTTTAAATTTTTGGTAAATATTTCTATATAATTGGTTTCTTAAGTAAATTTTTGTACTTTATTCTATGGATTTCAAATATTCTGAAGAAGAATCCACAGGTACCAAGAGGTCAAAAACACATATAAACACAAAAATAGTATTAAGCAGCTCCTATTAGAGCCTGAAAGGAGAGAATGGAAAGGGACGTGGTGACAAGAAGAATTATTTACAATCCTATTGGTGGTTCAGTTACTTAGGAGTGATAAAGACGATGTCTTGCTGCTGCTGCTAAGTCACTTCAGTCGTGTCCAATTCTGTGCAATTCCATAGACAGCAGCTCACCAGGCTCCCCCGTCCCTGGGATTCTCCAGGCAAGAACACTGGAGTGGGTTGCCATTTCCTTCTCCAATGCATGAAAGTGAAAAGTGAAAGTGCAGTCACTGAGTCGTGTCCAACTCTCAGAGATCCCATGGACAGCAGCCCACCAGGCTCCTCCATCCATGGGATTTTCCAGGCAAGAGTACTGGAGTGGGGTGCCATTGCCTTCTCCAGACAATGTCCTACTCTGAGAATACTGTGCAATAGTTTGTGTGCTGCTGTATCATTCCGAATACTGAAGCAATCCTGAAGGTCAAGAACTTGAATGGAGGAGGAATTGGAGTGATAGCTCAGTAAATGCTCCTTTTAAGGGTGTACATCTGTAGTTGGCTGAAGGGCTGTGAACTGCCAGAGAATTAGACAAGCCTTTAGATTTTTTATTGAATGCTGTAATCAGCTTCCGAAGGGGGAAAAATGATGGAGAAATCCCCACTGAGCTATGTAAGCGCATCCAGATTATAGCTGAGAGAAACAACAGTCCTGCCTGGCCACAGGTCATTGTAAGACTGTTGATGGAAGGAGTTTCCCTAGCCACAGGAATTAACTCCACGAGAGCCTTCTAAGATAATTGGATAAATAATAATAAACATATTAGAGCAGGGAAGGATTGATTACAATACCTAAAACTGGGCATGGAATGAGTGATTTAAGAGATGAACTTGGTCTACTAGGAACAACTTTAAGTCTACTCACAAGAGAAAAAATAGAAAGAGGAGTGAGATATTTTAAACTTTGCTTAAATGCAAAGAGCTTACCCTTATTAATTCCTCCACATTAGTCAGGAAACCCAGGGGGTTTGTTTGGAAACAAGTGAGCGAACACACCACTGCCAAGGTTAAACCTATGATATCACTGGTGGATAAGATGTCCAGTGGCCCTGGACCAAAATATGAGGCTGGATATACGTTGAGTGGGCTTCCCTGGTGGTAAAGAATCCGTCTGCAGTGTGGGAGACCTGGGTTCGATTCCTGGGTTTGGAAGATCCCCTGGAGAAGGGAAAGGCTACCCACTCCAGTATTCTGGCCTGGAGAATTCCATGGACTGTATAGACCACAGAGTTACAAAGAGCCAGACACGACTGAGCAACTTTCACTTTCACTTTTCACTTCATACATTAAGTATGTATGCATCTCTTTATCACACATGCATAATGCCTGCTTTGTGCTGCTTACCTAAACACCTTACAGAGATTCACTCATTAAATTCTAACTACAGCTCAAAGATGTGAACATTCTTTTTTAGGATCTCCATTATACAGATGTGAAAACTGGGGGAATGAGAGGGTGAGGAACTTGCTCAGAGTCACACAAATTCTGGCAGGATCAGGTTTGGGGGCCAGGTTTCTAAGACCATATTTTCAACAACTATGTTGAGTCCCCTCTGTAGAAACAATACTGTAGAAGTGTAACCCAGAGTGACCGTGGGAAGTTGTAGCTTTGAAGTCAGCAAGAAAGCAGCAGGAAAAGATTTCAGGTGTATTTAAAAGACTTCCATTTCATTCTTTGAGATCAATTCAGAAACATTTAATAGTTCCCAATTTCTTTCCCTCCTTTCCTCTTAATAAGTGTAAGGACCAAGGAGAAAACAGAAGGTTGAAAGGTCTGCATGACAGGACAGTGTTACCTTTTTCATTTCTTTCAATGTGATGCTATATCTGTGTGTATGAAATGCAACGGGGTTTTTAAAAATCACAGATAGCCTGAAAATGGTCACTGCAAAGCCATCTAGACATTGACTTGTGAAAGACAGAATTAAATTTAAAATGTAACAATAGTAATTTAAACTACTAATAAAAGAGATGAGAACACAGATTTCCACTAGTGGGTCCCATTAATATAGAGGTACCACTGACACAGAGGATACTCTCCATTATCAAACTAAACACAAGAAGGAATTAAGCTTCCTTTTCCTCCCAGCTTTAGGTTACAGAAAAATTAAGCTTCAGAAAGGAAAAAAAATCATAATTCAGATTTCAAAAACAAAATTATAGAAAATCGCAACTGAAAATAAGTTGTTCTCTGACTTGCAAAATCCTGACAGGAGCTTGACAGGTTTTGGAAGTCAACCGTCTAAAATGTTGCTTATTCATGATGTTGGCAAGGTAGAAAATACTGAGAGGAAAATGAGACTGCAATCTCTCCTTGTCCAGCTGTCAAAGACGAGAGCAAATTTCTCTTCCATGGAAGAGACAAAACTTGAAAAAAAAAATCACACTGTCAGAAAACTGCATATCACCTCCGTGGGTTTGAGGAACGTCTAAAAATGGATGTAATGTGACAGCAACCACCTGGACACCAATTCACAAGTGACAAAGATTACTGCTCTAGTACAGTGTGAACAATAGGGAACTGGAAAATGGTAATGAAGAGAAAGTCTACACATGTGAAACTCCACAGAAGACAGGATTAGGCCTTCAGGGTGCTGGAGAACAGAGACACCAAGCACGGTGACAACTTACAATGCTCAGATGCAATGTCTCCCTCTGGTCTTAACTTTAATATTTCATGCAATCTTCTTTTCAACATAACTACCAATTAGGCAGTTTAATGATAATAAATCAACAACCCAGCTAAGCTTGTCAACTTGTACAGGACTTGTACATCTAGATGACTGACTAAAAAGTGATTAGAATGTCCACTCCAGAGGGGAAAATTTTTTTCTTCTTAAAGCTGGAGAAGTCAAGGTATACTCACAAAGCTGAAATTTAGAAATATGTATGTAGGTCAAGGCAAGCTAATCCTCAAAGCTCGTAAAGAAAGGCAGCTCTAAGAGAGTCCCATGGAAAGATTTCAGAGCTTTCCTCCCCTCCCACCCTGGTTTCTCAAGTCCTTTCTCCTCTTGATGGTATTTCCAGTTTTCCATTTTATACGTGTGTTATACTGACACATCTTATTTGTGAAGATGGAAAACCATCTCAATGATTCTATTCAATGATTTGATTCTTTCTTATCTACCATCATTATTATATTTCTTGACTATTGGTACTCTCTAATTCTAATCTTCATATGTGTTTTAATCACTTTCATTCAGTAACTTTATGTAAGGAGATTCCCTCAGCATTAGTGTTTTCTTCCTCCAGGTTTCGTTATTCTTGCCTGTAATTGATCTGCTTTTGACCTCCTTCCCCAAATAGGGAACCATATTTTATTGATTTCTGAATCTCTGACAGAAGCCACAGTCCCTTACACAGCATGTGCTCAGAAAATGCTTGCAGATACAAAGTACAAGAGCCTGAAGATGTTCTAGAACATTTTGTTTCTATTTTCTTACAAAAATATACAATATCCAGAAACATCTGAGTGCAGCTGCATACCTCATGAATAATTACAAGGCTGGGCAACTAGTCAACCTGGTGGTGGATTAAAACAAGGTCTCTGTGCATCATCTTCTCCCTTCCACAGGACTCCCATTTGGTTTCCCAGGATCACTCTGGCCTTGCTTGTCTCAGTACTGCAGGTGTTTCCTCTTGAGCCCCAGAAAGGGATGCAGTTGTTTAAGTGTAAATGCTACAGTGACTCTCAGTTAAAGAAAGGAGAGAGGAGGAGAGAAAAAAAAATTAATCTTCTAACCCTTTGTCTGTTCCAGATTAATGAAATTCCATAGGAGAAACGTATCCTTTTATATCCGTTCTCTCTTTACTTCATCTTTAAGCCCCACTCACTTCCAAACTGTCTACTACTTAGCTTTAGACAATATGGCTTTGAGCATGATTTGGTTTTATTACTTTGGGGATGGTGGTTGGAGAGTGTGAAGTTGGGAAGTTTGGGAGCTGCCCTTGGGGGTAGGGAATGGGGGAATTTTAGGGGTGAAGTGGGGAGAACTATGCATAGTTTCAGGTCACAGTAATTATAGTCTCTAAAAACTATATCAGAGGATGAATAGGTATCTGTTTAGAGCTTTGTTTCATCTCAGTTTTACAGACAAAATGACAGAGAGTATCTATCCACCATGTCAACATTATTCCCAAATATTTCTGGTTAAGAGGAACTTGTGAAACAAATTCTATCATGAAAAATAAATCAGAATTAAACTCCTTTTCCATTCACTATCACATTAAAATGACATTTTAATAGAATTCTTGTTCTTGTAGCTGACTAGTCTGTGTATTGTAATAAGCAATAGAATTACATCAAGTAAACATGAAGATAAATAAACCTTCAAAACAAACTGCAAAGTATTTAAATATTAATAGATGCAGTAAAGCAAAACATAAATAAATCAAATTCTATTTTTTCACTGAACATTAGAAAAAGATAGTTTATAAAAATTTTCTTAAAATTGTGTATTCTGTCCAATGTGTCCCATATCATTAGAGAAACTCAGCATTTATTACCATTTGTCATCACATCCCTACATTTTTTATTCTAATATTACATGAGAATTAATTTTATACTCTTGACTTTGCTTTTATCTTCTTGATTTTTCAAAGGATGCTTCACTCAACGGTTAGCATTGATCATATGCCTGCTAGATCACTTCAGTCGTGTCCGACTCTGTGCAATCCCCATAGACGGCAGCCCACCAGGCTCCCCTGTCCCTGGGATTCTCCAAGTAAGAACACTGGAGTGGGTTGCCATTTCCTTCTCCAATGCATGAAAGTGAAAAGTGAAAGTGATGTCACTCAGCCATGTCTGACTCTTCGAGACCCCATGGACTGCAGCCCACCAGTTTTCTCCATCCATGGGATTTTCCAGGCAAGAGTACTGGAGTGGGGTGCCATTGCCTTCTCTGGATCATATGCCGAATAGTTGCCATTTCAAGACTTCAATTTAAATTAAGACTACAATATAAGTAGGGACTTACTATATAAATATACTATTCATCAAAACAAAAGATTTCTCAAAAGATTGAAGTAAATCCCTACGTCTGTTTTAATGATAAATCCATCAGTCAGAAAGTAATTCTTATAATCCATTAATAAAAATTTTCAGGACAATTAATAATTTTATGTTAGCATTTTTTATATTTCTTCTCAAAGCAGGCTCTCTCATTTCTGAACACTAGTATAATGGAACATTCTAGCACTGAGAATTCAGCATCAGTGAGCTTTATCTACTATAAGCATGACCAATACAGCTTCTACTTTTGGAAGGTTGGAAAAGGAACATTTTAGTGACATCTCCTGGACCTTCACTTTGTTGGTGAAGCAACCCCTGGTCTAGAAGTTGGATAAATGTAGTGGGGAAAATGAAGTGATAAACTGTAAAAGCAATAAGCACACAGTGGTAATGCTACTACAATGCCAGGGAGCTGGTGCTCTGCCTGATCCTGAAAAAACACAGAAATAATTACATGGTGATTATATAGCTGAGATATTTGCATTTTAACATGCTCTTTAGGATTTTCCTATAGTTGTTTTATTATTTTTTTTCAGACCAGTCAATGACATAGCTCCTCAAAGATGCATCTTCATCTCCTATCCTTGCTGAACTTTGTGGTCAGAGGACTGTTGACTAGAATATTAACTCCAGAATTCTGCCTGGGAGACAAGACTAGGGGAAAAACTTTCCCTGCAGACCACAAGGAGGTAAAGCAGGTTGAGTTTGCAGGGTGGCCTGAGTTCAAACTGCTTATTCTCCCCCTTTCAGGATGAAAGCCTCAAGGACACAGCTTCCTGTCCAGAGCTGTTAGTCTTAGGCAAGCACGTATTTTCAGACTAAAGAGAGAATAGGTTGAGGGCATTTACTTCTACATGTTATGTCTATTTTGGATATCTTGAAAACAGAAAGCCTTCAATGTTGAAAACCAGAGGCCTTTTCTACAGACTTTGCGATCACCCCCTGCCCCACAATACCTGTAGCCTGAGAGGCATGTTATATAAAACCCTCTCATAAGTCTGGCTTTGCTCAAATTCTCTGAACAATTCTGCTGATGGAACCATAGATGAAAATAAATTTGCATCCCTAGTTGGGAGTGGGGCATAACAAATAGGAGAGCCAACACTGTGGTCAAATGTCAGGCATGGAAGATAATCACAAGGCATGTTTTAAACAAATAGACTATGAGGAGACATGATATTTGCCACAATGCAACAGAAGCTTAAAATTCCATGTTTCTTCTCAGTTTCTCTCTCTCCATTCCTCTGTTTCCTGTGCTCTGTCATATCCCAGACTGGGGCTGTTCCTGGAGCTTGGTCTCAGGATGAGAAACACAGAACAAGTACCCCAGTAGCTTTAGGTACCCAAGCAAAGCCTAGCCTGTCACATAGTAAGTATCTGGAACAGGAATTTAAATTTTTATATATTTTTATGTGCGTAAGAAAAAAATTTCTCCAAAACTTACACTAAAATGTTCAATTTGCTGATTAAAGCAATGTATGCATCAATAATTTCAACTTTCACTTTGTTTTTTATTGTTTGAATTTTTAATGAACATGTACTATATAAATTTTCTTCACTTGTAAAAAAATTACCCATGCTGGTCTTCATTTAACACAGAAATCTAAGAGAAGTATAATGAATTTATTTTCAAGAGAAAGAACATCAATGATAAAAAAAATGTATTTATTTAAAATTTGTAAAGAGTCACAGATTTCATGAACAGTATGTGATCAGAGCAACACACGGAGTTAAAGAGAAATACAGCAGCATGGAAATGGCAAATTTCATCTCAAGTTGTGGCCTTTAAAAAGTTCACTTAAGAGACAGTCATTAAATGACTACTCTATGCAAAACAATATAAATTATAACAAAGGGCAGGACATAATCCATATCCATTAAGCATCCATCCCTCAAAAGGATGACTTCCTTATTGATAAGTGCAACTCAAGCTAGAAGATTACAGACATCACTAAGGAGTGTGAGGGCAAAGCCATATTTCAGGCCACATATCAGAGGAGTCTTGAAAGGTGAGTAGACTTAAAAGGCAAAGTGGGAAAAGGCATGTCTAGAAAGGGAAAGAGTATGTAAAGAGTTGGAGATGGGAAAATAAAATGGCATTATCAGGGAGCTTTGAGCAGAGCAGTTTACCTACAACCCAAGGATGAGGTAAGGAAGACATCAGAAATAAAGCGGAAAAAGTAGATTAGGGCTAGTCTGAGTTGACACCTAAGCTCGTATGAAATCAGGAGCCAAACCATACATCTGTGCAGGAAAATTAGACAGCCAAGGTTTAGGAATATTAACCCGGTGGGTGCAAGACAGAATGGAATGGGGCAAATTGGATTTAGTGTGGCCAGCTTGGAGGCTGTTACGAAGTCTCAGTCTTAACAACTTGCATTAGAAGAGTTGCAGTGGAGTTATATACCTATAAGAGAATAAATTTCTATTATTTTAAAACACTGTTTTTGGTAATTTGTTACAGAAGTCATGGGAACCTAACACACTTACAAATTTGTATCATATAAGTGAAAAATCTCAATACATGTTCACATGGTTACAATCAAAATAATGATCAATAATCAGTGAAACACTGATTAGCAAATTAATGAAATGATTAATCAAAAAAGTTTGAGATTAATTTTCTCAAAATATTTTTCTTGTTTTATTTATAATAGTATCTTAAGAGACCATTTTTCTTAGAGTTGTGTAGAGTTAGAGAAACTCTGCTTCAAAAGTAAATCTCCAAGTTACTTAATTGTGTATGCTACACTTTTAAAGAAACATCTCTGCATCAGACAACTTTTATCTAGCCTTCTTACTTTCCAGGCTAAATAAGGGATATCATATGAATCAACAGCAGCAAAATAGTTGTGAGATACCATCAACTGTAATATGTGTAACATAAAAACAACAAATACAAAAGCCACAGATACAGGAAAGGGACTTCGTGGGACAGATAGACACTTACCCTTATGTACTCAAGAGAACAGGGCTGCTTCAAAAAACCCTTTCCCCACATAAATCATACATACAGTTGACCATTTCTTATAATTTTCCATATCTGCTCTATTTAGAAAATTTTTTTTTATCTATCCCACCATATAATCAAAGAGGAGTATGAACAAAGCACACTTTCATATTGCATGTTTCTTAATTTCTTAATAACTCCTATCTTTTAATCTTGACTCTAGGACACATAGTTTTTAAATTAAATCCTAAATATATTAAGATTTTGGCCAGAATTCTTCCTTTTTCAGTCAGATTTTGAATGGCAACCCTGAATGGAAAGAAGTAACATCATTCATGATCCAAATTTGTCCCTTCATCTTGCTCTCTGAGCTTCACTCAGACTAACATTGCAACCAAAGTTCCCTATGTTTAAAACACTTCATCTTAAATGTTAAGTGTTTTTTCATTTAAGAAAAGCTGTTGAAAAGACTTTTGGATCTCAGGGAAAAGACAGTCTGGAAGTTTAAATGCATTTCAATACATTACAAATTACATGCTACATTTAAAATTTTTCAGAAGCAACCAAAATGTTTGCCTCTTCAGATGGTCATTTTCTAAGATTCCACTTGGTCGGCCCATTCTAGTAGCATGTGTGTTCAAGTTGTAAAAATACAGAGAAGAATCAATGATGTGCAAGTTCATGATGAATCCCACATAATTTTAAAAATACCAATAATAAATTTTAAAAGAAGGCAGTTGGAATGTACTGATAATCCCAAACTGGCTTAGTAAGTAATGGACAAATCACAGCTGTTGGAACTCTAGAAGTCCGATGACCCACAAAAGTGATTCCATAAGTAATTACATTCTTATTAAGCAGGGAAGTGTAAAAAAAAAAAATCGATAGATCAGGGGAAGCGTTTTAAATCATAGGATTCAACTAAAGATTTGTGAATTACCTCCTTGAAAGGTTGTCCCAGACATACTTCAATAGAGATTAGACAGCATGCTACTCTTCCCAATGTAGATAACAAGATTTGATTACATTTAAGTTTTGTTATCATTCTTGAAATACTTATAAATATCTAAGTGAGCTCATTTTCTTGACAGTGGGCATATTTTTACTTAAACCCTAAGCATGCAGGCTAGTAAGAACTAACTAAAATCCTATTGTAAGAGTTCAATAATCTAGACAGAAAAACACTATAATTAGAGATAATCTGTATATATGATTTATGTTGTACAGAAGGCCTAAAGAGTTACATGAATTTTAGAAAACAATTACTAACTTCAGCATCCTTCCATTTGATCTTTCAGTCTCAGAGGTCTATTTCTTAACGCCTCAAAGAAGTTCAGTTTTTCAAAAATATCTTCCTCTACTGTGTAACAGTTTAAACAAACAAGCAAACAAAAAACTAATCAATAAGAAACAACAACAAGCAGGCCTTAGAAAGCATCACTACGAACAAAGCTAGTGGAGGAGATGGAATTCCAGCTGAGCTGTTTCAAATCCTGAAAGATGATGTTGTGAAAGTGCTGCACTCAATATGCCAGCAAGTTTGGAAAACTCAGCAGTGGCCACAGGACTGGAAAAGGTCAGTTTTTCATTCCGATTCCAAAGAAAGGCAATGCCAAAGAATGCTCAAACTATCGCACAATTGCACTCATCTCACACGCTAGTAAAGTAATGCTCAAAATTCTCCAAGTCAGGCTTCAGCAATACGTGAACCGTGAACTCCCTGATGTTCAAGCTGGTTTTAGAAAAGGCAGAGGAACCAGAGATCAAATTGCCAACATCCACTGGATCATGGAAAAAGCAAGAGAGTTCCAGAAAAACATCTATTTCTGCTTTATTGACTATGCCAAAGCCTTTGACTGTGTGGATCACAATAAACTGTGGAAAATTCTGAGAGAGATGGGAATACCAGACCACCTGACCTGCCTCTTGAGAAATCTGTATGCAGGTCAGGAAGCAACAGTTAGAACTGGACATGGAACAACAGACTGGTTCCAAATAGGAAAAGGAGTACGTCAAGGCTGTATATTGTCACCCTGCTTATTTAACTTCTATGCAGAGTACATCATGAGAAACCCTGGGATGGAAGAAACACAAGCTGGAATAAAGATTGCTGGGAGAAAAATCAATAACCTCAGATATGCAGATGACACCACCCTTATGGCAGAAAGTGAAAAGGAGCTAAAAAGCCTCTTGATGAAAGTGAAAGAGGAGAGTGAAAAAGTTGGCTTGAAGCTCAACATTCAGAAAACTAAGATCATAGCATCTGGTCCCATCACTTCATAGGAAATAGATGGGGAAACAGTGGAAACTGTCAGACTCTGTTTTTTTGGGCTCCAAAATCACTGCAGATGGTGACTGCAGCCATGAAATTAAAAGACGCTTACTCCTTGGAAGAAAAGTTATGACCAACCTAGATAGCATATTCAAAAGCAGAGACATTACTTTGCTGACTAAGGTCCGTCTAGTCAAGGCTATGGTTTTTCCAGTGGTCGTGTATGGATGTGAGAGTTGGACTGTGAAGAAGGCTGAGCGCTGAAGAACTGATGCGTTTGAACTGTAGTGTTGGAGAGGACTCTTGAGAGTCCCTTGGGTTGCAAGGAGATCCAACCAGTCCATTCTGAAGGAGATCAACCCTGGGATTTCTTTGGAAGGAATGATGCTAAAGCTGAAGTTCCAGTACTTTGGCCACCTCATGTGAAGAGTTGACTCATTGGAAAAAACTCTGATGCTGGGAGGGATTGGGGGCAGGAGAAGAAGGGGACGACAGAGGATGAGATGGCTGGATGGCATCACTGACTCGATGGACGTGAGTCTGAGTGAACTCCGGGAGTTGGTGATGGACAGAGAGGCCTGGCGTGCTGCGATTCATGGGGTTGCAAAGAGTCGGACACGACTGAGCGACTGAACTGAACTGAACAACAACAACAAAATTTTTTTTTTCACTTCTCTTAAAGCGTAAATTTTAGAAACTGGTGAGATGCTCTTGGGCTCTTTTAATATTCAGTTCAGTTCAGTTCAGTTCAGTCGCTCAGTTGTGTCCGACTTTTTGTGATCTCATTAACTGCACCACGCCAGGCCTCCCTGTCCATCACCACTCCCGGAGTTCACCCAAACTCATGTACATCGAGTCAGTGATGCCATCCAGCCATCTCATCCTCTGTTGTCCCCTTCTCCTCCTGCCCCCAATCCCTCCCAGCATCAAAGTCTTTTCCAATGAGTCAACTCTTTGCATGAGGTGTCCAAAGTATTGAAGTTTCAGCTTTAGCATCAGTCCTTCCAAAGAACACCCAGGACTGATCTCCTTTAGAATGGACTGGTTGGATCTCCTTGCAGTCCAAGGGACTCTGAAGTCTTCTCCAACACTACAGTTCAAAAGCATTAATTCTTTGGTGCTCAGCTTTCTTCACAGTCCAACTCTCAAATCCATACATGACTACTGGAAAAACCATAGCCTTATCTAGACAGACCTTTGTTGGCAAAGAAACGTCTCTGCTTTTTAATATGCCGTCTAGGTTGGTCATAACTTTCCTTCCAAGGAGTAAGCATCTTTTAATTTCATGGCTGCAATCACCATCTGCAGTGATTTTGGAGCCCAGAAAGATAAAGTCTGACACTGTTTCTACTGTTTCCCCATCTATTTCCCATGAAGTGATGGGACCAGATGCCGTGATCTTTGTTTTCTAAATGTTGAGCTTTAAGCCAACTTTTTCACTCTCCTCTTTCACTTTCATCAAGAGGCTTTTGAGTTTCTCTTCACTTTCTGCCATAAGGGTGGTGTCATCTGCATATCTAAGGTTATTGATATTTCTCCTGGCAATCTTGATTCCAGCTTGTGCTTCATCCAGTCCAGTGTTTCTCAATATTTACTCTGCATAGAAGTTACATAAGCAGGGTGACAATATACAGCCTTGACGCACTCCTTTTCCTATTTGAACCAGTCTGTTGTTCCATGTCCAGTTCTAACTGTTGCTTCCTGACCTGCCTACAGGTTTCTTAAGAGGCTGGTCAGGTGGTCTGGTATTCCCATCTCTTTCAGAATTTTCCACAGTTTATTTTGATCCACACAGTCAAAGGCTTTGCCATAGTCAGTAAAGCAGAAGTACATGTTTTTCTGGAACTCTCTTGCTTTTTCCATGATCAAGTGGTTGTTGGCAATTTGATCTCTGGTTCCTCTGCCTTTTCTAAAACCAGCTTGAACATCTGGAATTTCACAGTTCACATATTGCTGAAGCCTGACTTGGAGAATTTTGAGCATTACTTTACTAACTCAATGAAACTTTTAATCTGAGCCACCTGCAAAGAATAGTTCTTTTTCCCCTCCATTCTTGCCCAAATCTCCCAATTGCATTCTGCAACACACCAAGTATCTTAGGTTGTTTTAAAAGCTCACAGTGTTGATAGACAGGACAACATGATAGTTAAGAGGAAGTGCTCTGGAGCCCCAACACCAAGACTTCAGTCAGGGTCCTGCCACTTTCTAGCAGAAGATCTCAAACAAGTTACTAAACCTTCCCATGACTCCATTTTCTCATCTAATAAGGGAGCATAATAACAGTGTCAACTAAGGGGATTTTGTGAGTCTTAAAAGGGTTAATAAACATAGAGAGAGCTGGGCATACAGTAGAAAATGATAAGAAGCTACTGCACTGATTGTCTTGTACATGTCTCTTTGAGACAGAAAAAATGAGAACAAACTTTAGTGTTTTAAAGATAAAGGTTATAAATGTTAAGATCAGCCAGGAAATAAAAAGATGGACTAAGGGTTCTTTAGGATAGGAAAGAAAAGGGCTTGGCTAGAGGAAGAACATCCAGACTCCAGACTAACGCACAGCACATCTCTATAGAAAGACACTGTCCAGCATCTGTGCATTCATTACCCCTTCTGAAGACTTGGAGAGAAGGACCTGGGGGAAAGCTGAAATCAGTCACTCCAGATTTAGAACAGACACATTTCCTACAGCTTCATAATCATTGTATGTGGCTGAAATACTCTACACATGAATTATATAATCATTTTGGGTAAAAAGAGTTTTTAAAATCACTTAACATCTCTCTAAATAATTAATAAACAAAGATTGCAATGCATGAAAATTATCCTATTGTTAAAGATAATTGTGTGCCATCTGCTTTTAAGGTTTAAACAAATTTCTGTTTTTAAGTAATGAAGTATAACACTTAATTCTCACAAATTAAAAGGCTATGTGTTGTTTTGGATTATTTTTGAGGGACTTTTTAACTTTCACTTAAATTCTGGTTCATTTAGTGGAGCGAGAGAAACATTCTTTAAGGGGTTAAAATAATTAAAAACATTTCCTACTCAAATGATCACACAGGCATGAACCAATGACATCCTAAACGCAAGTCCTCTCATGCTGCTTTGTCCAAGATCTGCGTTGCTTTTTTTAATCCACATGCAGGAACTCCTTTGGGTCACCTACTTTACAGAAGTCACAAGTGTGTTCCTGTTTTCCTGGGTAAGGGAAGCACATGCCATCCTAGGAAGGCTTCTAAATGCTGGTATTGTCAAATACAATAACAATAAATATAATGTTTCTAGCTCTAGTCTATACAATAAAATCGAAAAAGAGCAAACTTGGTCATAGTTCCAAAGAACTTTACCGTTGGAACTATGAGGAACGATTCAGCAAGCTTGGATTACTGACCCTGGAGAGAAGACCATACTAAATAGTTTCTGTAACTTAAAATTCCGACAGAGAGGATGACGAACATAGACAGCTTTTCTCACTATCTTTGCTGAAGACAATTTCAGCTTCATTTCCTGCCCCCTCTACATTTGCTCCTTAGATGAGATTATCCCAGGTCATCTATTATCAACATGAGTGATCTCCAAAGCCCAGATTTCTCTGTTCACACATCCATTTACCTTTGGATGGAAATATCTCTGGGTATCTTTGGATGGAAAGTTTCTTGAAAGAATTATCAAAATAAGAGTCATCATATCTCAGCTTTTTTGCAGTCCACCCAACAAGTACAAACATATTCACATATACCACAATTGCCCCCACCTCCACCACTTATTTTGTTAAATGATGCTTCTACCTGCTCAAAGTGGATAGATGCCAAGGTCTACTTTTAACCCTTTACCTTCCCATATCAATCCATCAGAATCATTTATTGATTTGACTTTCTATCTCAGGAATCCATTATTTTCTCCATCTTTTCTGTCACTACGATGGTTGAAGCCATTATTTTTTAGCTCTATTGTTGCAAGGAGCTCCTAACTGGACCTATCTATTTTATCCTATATACTTCTGCTAGACTAGAATATTAACTCCAAAAATAAAACCTGACCGTATTCCCCTCTGTCGGGAGCAATTCAATCAATGCTGTCAGTTCTCTGTACCACATTATCTACCACATCTGGCTCTATGGAAGTGCTTTCTAACTTCCAAACCTGCTCTCTACTTTCCTCTCACTGCTTCCACTCTTTGAACATGTTAATTTCTTCATCCACATAATTTTCGCTTATCCTGAAAGCTCAGATGAGACACTTTTTTCAGAAAACCTTACAGATTTCACTGTTAGCTGCTCAACAATCTAAACTCAATGTCCTATGTCTGGGCTCCCTCAGCACGCTCTATGAATCATAGTATATTTAATTATCTGTTAATTTAACCATTTGTCCCATTCAACCATTTGGTCAGGCATTATTTGCCATTAAATCCAGAATGCTTGGCACAGTGCCTATTACATAGCAGGCACTTTTAAAATGTTGAATCAAACGGAATGAATAAAACACACCAGTCTTGCATGAAGCAGGGCACTCAAAGCTGGTGCTCTGGGACAACTCAGATGGATGGGGTAGGTAAGGAGGTGGGAGGAGGTTTCAGGTGGGACACATGTACACCTGTGGCTGATTCATGTCATTGTATGGCAAAAATCACCACAATATTGTCAAGTAATTAGCCTCCAATTAAAATAAATAATTTTTAAAAAAGAATGAACAACAAAAATAAATAAATTTTAAAAATCAGAATTAAAAAAAAATAAGATACCCATCTTAAGAATCAAAAATGTGTAAGGAGAATGCACAGGAATGCTGTAGATGTGCTAAAAGTGAAACTTTATCAACTAAAATAAATAAATATTAAAAATAATAAACAAAAATACAACATTTAAGTATTTTTAAATTAAATTGCATTTTGATGTTGAGGACAAGGTCCTAAGTTCTGCTCCCCTCAAAACAGATTCTGAGGCAGATATTTGTGTACAGCACATTTATTGAGAGGTCATCTCAGGAACTTTGTTTATAAGGAAGTGAGAAAAGCAGGACTGAACAGAAGGGGAAGTTGAATTGCACTGTGGTTGCAACAGAGACCTCAGCTAATCCTACTGGCATGTTGAACCTGGGATAGCCCTGCAGAATTGGCCCCCATCAAGGCAATGGGGTGGGGCTTCTGTGCCCCTTCATAGCTGCAGTGTACACTCAAGAGTGTCGGTCATGACCTTGGGAAGAGAGTTACTTTCGATTCCTATTGAGATAATCAGTTTTGAATAATCAGTAATCAACACTTTCAGCAACTGAGGGAATGAAGGTCTCATTCCTGAAAAAAATATGTGGGTGGTATAGATGTCTCAGTATATCTCAGACACCTAAAAACTTGACTGGCCCAGAGGGCCTCTGAATTTCCACAAGGCTTATCTCCTGCCCTCTGGGTTACACATGCCTTACTAAGGCTTGCCACATATTGCAGATTCATCTGATAAGCACAGTGTCATCAAGTAATAGACCAATGTGATATTCAGCAAAATATCCAGACAGTCCAGGCCACTTCCAGGGAAAGACAGAGAGATTTAAATTTGAACTGCCATCTCACCCAAATGAATACAAAGTGCTTCTGTTCGTCTTCCCGGATAGGGATGGCAAAGAATGTATTTGCCAGATCAATAGCTGCAAACCATATACTTGGAGCTTAACTGAGTTTGTGGTAGACCTCTGTAATCCACCGGGGTTTATTTGGTTTTTATAGGGGCCAGACTTAGGCCCATCATCATTCACTTTGCTGTCAGAAAGTCCAGTTCTGTAACAGCATCTTTTCTGTCAGCCTTGGCCAACAGAGAATAGGTACCACTGAGCTCCTCAGAGATAATGGTGTTCCTCTCACTATTGATTCCATTATCACTTTGGTAAATGGAACACCCTCTAGGTCTCCCTGCAGAATATGACCATCTGGTTGGGTTTCCAGCCTTATGTGTATCTGATCTACCAAGGCAACTTCTTTCATCCACTGTCTACCACAGCAATTCAATTTTTCATTCTGTAGGCCATCACTGTCTCCAAGCTTCTAAGACCCACCCCAGCAATATTTTAACATCATCTCCCAAAGTCACTGACAGGCTACTAAATTTCATATTATGGGAGAGCTCTCCCATATCCAACTTATGTTCCAGTCATTTAGAGCTAGCATCCTCCAGATCCAATTTCCCAAATACTCTCTTAGTTCTGGTCAGGACATGTTAGCTGGGGTCTATAGCTCTTTGGACTTTTGACTGTAGCATACCCAGCATTTCCTTGGCCATGTTATTTTGTAAATTGATCCTAGATCTGAGTTTCATGTCCTGGAAATTGATTAAATAAAGAAACTAAATTACAATTCAGCTGTGAAATAGGCCTAAGCCAGTCCTATAGGAAGCTCTGGTATTGGGAGAGTCCTTCAGAGTCATTCCCCATCAAGGCAAGTAGATGTGGTTTATACTGTCTAAATTAATAGCCACTGAACTGAGCTAGGCCCAGGAGGCAGGAATGACCTCCAAGGGGGCTGTTGTCATTGATCAGTCACTAAGTCCTGTCTGACTCTTTGCAACCCCATGGACAGGAGCATGCCAGGCTTCTCTATCCTTCAACAGACTACAAGTCCAACAGGATAACAAAGTTTTGTCAAGAGAACATGTTGGTCATAGCAAACACCCTTATCCAACAATCCAAGAGACGATTCTACACATGGATATCACCAGATGGTCAATATCAAAATCAGATTGATTATGTTCTTTGCAGCCACAGATGGCGATGTTTTATACAGTCAGCAAAAACAAGACCTGGAGCTGACTATGGTTCAGATCATGAACTCCTTCTTGCAAAAATCAGACTTAAATTGAAGAAAGTAGAGAAAACCATTAGGCCATTCATGAATGACCTGTATCAAATCCCTTATAATTATACAGTGGACGTGACAAACAAATTCAAGGAATTAAATCTGGTAGACAGAGTGCCTGAAGAACTATGGACAGAGGTCCAGAACATTGTACAGGAGGTAGTGATCAAAAGTATCCTCAAGAAAAAGAAACGCAAGAAGGCAAAGTGGTGGTCTCAGGAGGCTTTGCAAATAACTGAGGAAAGAAGAGAAGTGAAAGGCAAGGGAGAAAGAGAAATATACACCCAACTGAATGCAGATTTTCAGAGAAGGGCAAGGAAATATAATAATGTCTTCTTAAGTGAACAATGTAAAGAAATACAGGAAAACAATAGAATGGGAAAGACTAGTTATCTCCTCCAAAAAATCAGAGATACCAAGGGAACATTTCATGCAAAGATGGGCATAATAAAGGACAGAAACAGTAAGGACCTAACAGAAGCAGAAGAGATTTAGAAGGGGTATTAAGAATACACCGAAAAACTATACAAGAAAGGTCATAATGACCTGGATAAGCATAATGCTGTGGTCACTCACCTAGGGCCAGACATCCTGGGGCATTAAGTCAAGTGGGCCTTAGGAAGCATTACTGTGAACAAAGCTAGGGGAGGTAACAAAATTCCAGCTGAGCTATTTCAAATCCTAAAAGATGATGCTATTAAAGTGCTTCACTCAATATGTCAGCAAATTTGGAAAACTCAGTAATGGCCACAGGACTGGAAAAGGACAGCTTTCATTCTAATCCCAAAGAGGGGCAATTTCAAAGAACTACTGTACAACTGCATTCATTTCACATGGTAATTCATTTCACAAGATTATGCTCAGAATCCTTCAAGGTAGGCTTCAGTAATGTGTGAACTGAGAACTTCCAGATGTACAAGCTGGGTTTAGAAAAGGCAGAGGAACCAGAGATCAAATTGCCAACATTCACTGGATCATGGAGAAAGCAAGGGAGCTCCAGAACAACATTCTCTTCAGTCCATGGGGGTCTCAAAGTTGGACAAGACATAGCAACTGAACAACAACAACCAATAAAGAACCTTAGCTTGAGTCACCAGCAGATAACACTCCCAGTAATAGGGGAATGAGTGTCTCTGTTCCGAAATGGGGAGCTGAGCGGCACACCAGGGCTGGGCAGTATGCCAATGTGCCTAAAAATAATGAGATAAATCTTTAAAATTCACCATTTCTCCCTTGTTTGATACCCGTGACATCTTTGACTGCTCTGGTATATTGGCTGTCACTTCATGTGTGTTATTTGCTCATTCATGTTTGAGTCTTTGCAATGCCATCGACTGAAGCCCACCAGGCTCCTCTGTCCATGGGATTTTCCAGGCAAGAATACTGAAGTGGGTTGTTCTTTCTCCAGGGGATTTTCCCAACCCAGGATCGAACCCAGGTCTCCCATATTGCAGGCAGATTCCTTACTATCTGAGCCACCAGGGAAGCCACTTCATGAAGTCACCATTTTTAGGAAAGAAATAGATGGACTGCAGGATTTGTCCTTCTCACAAAGATTTAGTTCATCATGTTGTTGTTCAGTCACTCGGTCATGTCCGACTCTGCAACCCTGCAGCACGCCAGACTTCCCTATTCATAGTTTCTAGTAATTTTAAAATGTAATGGTGTAGAGGTCTGCACAAAGAGTTTTTTTGTTTTTTTTTTTTTAATGTAATAGTAGCAAAGCTAATGCAAAACTGCCCATTCAAATGGCTGACATCACTTAGAACTGCTTATTGGACAATTTTTCAGAAAGTGCTTATCAACCTCTTTCTCATCATGCTATAGGGTTAAAGACTAAAGACATGGGCAAAAGAAAGTTTCAAGGGAATTAGTTGAGTTTTTAATATCTTTGTTGTTGCTGTTCAGTTGATGTCATGTCCAATAATTTGTGACCCCATGAACTGCAGCATACCAGGCTTCCCTGTCTTTTACTATCTATCTCCCTGAGTTTGCTCAAACTTGTGTCCATCAAGTCAGTGATGCCATCTAACCCTCTGTCAACCCCTTCTCCTCTTGCCCTCAGTCTTTCCCAGCATCAGAGTCTTTTCCAGCGAGTGTGCTCTTCAAAACAGGTGGCCAAAGTATTGGAGCTTCAGCTTCAGCACCAATCCTTCCAATGAATATTCAAGGTGATTTCCTTTAAGATCGATTGATTTGATCTCCTTGCTGTCCAAGGGACTCTCAAGAGTCTTCTCCAACACCATAGTTCGAAAGCATCAGTTTTTCCACGTTTAGCCTTCTTTATGGTCCAACTCTCACATTCATACATGACTACTGGAAAAACTATAGCTTTGACTATATGGACCTCGTCAGCAAAAGAAGTCGCTGCTTTTTAATATGCTGTCTATGTTGGTCATAGCTATTCTTCTAAGGAGCAAGCATGTTTTAATTTTATGGCTGTCGTCACCATCTGCATTGACTTTGGAGCCCAAGAAAATGAAATCTGACATTGTTTCCACATTATACCCATCTATTTGCAATGAAATGATAGGATCAGATGCCATGATCTTAGTTTTATGAGTGTTGAGTTTTAAGCCAGCTTTTTCACTCTCCTCTTTCACCTTCATCAAGAGGCTCTTTAGCTCTTCTTTGCTTTATGTCATCAAAGTGGTTTTATCAGCATATCTAGGTTGTTGATATCTCTCAGCAATCTTCATTCCAGCATGTGATTCATCCAGCCTGGCATAGTGCATGATATACTCTGCATATAAGTTAAATAAGCAGGGTGACAATATACAAACTTGATGTCCTCCTTTCCCAATTTGGAACCAGTCCATTGTTCCACGTCCTGTTCTAACTGTTGCTTCTTGCCCTGCATACATGTTTCTCAGGAGGCATGAAATATGGTCTGGTGTGCCCACCTCATTAAGAATATTCCACAGTTTGTTGTGATCCACACAGTCAAAGTTAATATATTTATTACCCACTGAAATATATTTAGGGGCTTGATAACTCAAGAACAAATTAAATGTAAAATAAAATGTTAAATATTAATAATACAATTTGAATAGCTTAGTTTGTTTTGTAAACCTTCTCAAAGATTTCTACCTGTTTTTATCCTTTCCAGAGCCCCCTGAGTCCAGCAGGAACTATTTTCCACACACACCTATTTAAAGAAATGGAGATAGATAATAAATTACTTTGCCAAAACACACACAACTAAAAGCTCATCTTCCCAAACCCTGACCTCGGACTTTCTGCCTCAAAGCCAGTGTTATTTAGCTGTACCGTGTAGTCATCTATAAACATGGTATATAGTTGACCTTCAAAAGAACAGCTTGTTTTTAATGTACCTAGAAACACATTTCCCAAGAGAGTCTATAAAGCAAATGAAAATTAATTGGAGCTTTTTTTTTTTTACTTTTTGAAAATGCAAAACACATCCACAGATCAGAATTTCTCTTCTCTGTAGGATACTTCACTTGTTTTCATCCTTGAAGCAAACACTGTGGGAAAATTAGAAGAAGCTGGTTCAGCTGATTTAAAGTTATCTGAGCAAGAACATTTCCTATCCTATGCTGAAGCAGAAAATGCCTGAAGTTTCAAATTCTGCACATTGTCAGACTTTATTGAAACATAGGGCTGTGTGAGGTTTTAAAGAATTCATTGATAGTTTTAAAGTTAGAGCAGTTTCCATTTTTTAAAAAAGGAAGATCATTTCCTATCTTTTTATCTTGAAGAGATACTCTTTATAATGATGATTACCATAGCTACTTTCTACAGGCAAAAGAGGGACGAGAGCAGAACATCTGTAAACTTATCCCTACCCCACAATCCACGTGGATACTAACTTCAAAGCAGAGAGAAGCCCTCATAAAAATTAAACACAACACACTAATAATACTTCTTAATAATAGCACCTAACAATTATACAACGCTTTGCACTTTCAAAGCATTTTACAATCATTAATTAGTTTATCCACACAACATCCCTATGACCTATGCCAGTATTATTACCCTCATTTTAAAGATGAGAAAACTGAGATCCAAAACGATTAAGTACCTTGCCCAAGGTCACATAATGAATCAGTAATAGGATCTGTACCTGCATTCATAGCACTCTCTCTCTCATTTTCAGGAGTAGCAGAGAATGTGGAAAATCTTTAGATCCACAGACCAGCTGCTTGAACTACAAAACTTGTCTCCACTCACTAGTGGTACTCTCTTGTGCTCACTGAATACTATAGCACAAAGGTAAGAAATTAAGAACCTTCCCTTTAGAACATCTAAATACATAGTGAACTCATTTAAATCAAAGAAAAAGAACAGCATGTTTAAAACATCGTGGGGTCTGCAATATCACTGTCCTTAGACCAGATGTATTTGGTCTAAGGAAATCCTGTTTCTGTTCCACTGAAGGGTGTTCTGTTTCTAGTAGAGAAGGAGTTGCCACGCCAGCCTTACCCTACAGCTGAAATTAATACAGCCTCCTTGCTCCTTGCTCCCAAGTGTGACTACCCACTAACACAAGTACCACAACCACTAGCCAAACGAACCAATCTGAGGTTATTTAGGTAATCTTTTTCTTCTCTCTCTGATTGTAAAAAATTACTCCTGAACTCTTTAACTTTGATGATATATTAACCTACGTGAGTAAAAGGAAACAATTTTTTTAACTTTTGAAAATTTTTCCTAATATGCTCCCTATATGAATCAGTTAGAATAGGGTATGTTAAAGTAACAAATAATTTTCATATCTCAATGACAGAGCACAAATGCACCATGCTGGAAAAACATGCCCATCTTAGGTTGATGGAAGGGGTGCTGGTTCTCCATTTTCCCCTTCACTCAGGGATCCCTAAGCATCTGAGTCACCCTGACAAGAAGAAAGAATGTTACAATTACACACTGGATCTTGAAGTTGCAACCTGGAAGTGACACATTATCCTCATTCACGCTTCACTGACCAAAGCAAATTACATAACTGTGGCTAATTTGAGTGGGCAGAGAGGTGCAGTCCCACCATGTGTGTTGAGGAGGAGGATCAGAATACATAAGAACTGCAGTAATGACTGTCATCAAATATTTGGCTCATTCCTCTTCCAGTCTACTTCCTGCCTCAAGGTGATAAATGCCAGGGCTAGATCCTTTGGCCAAAGAAATGTGTTAAGAGTCCAACCACAGTGTTGCCAATTTCCTCTGTCCCCTCCTGGCACGTTTCATATAGGGAGTTTGTGTGGGCCTGTATCCCCAGTACAGATGAGGTGTGGCAGTGTCCCTATCAATCAGGAGCGAACTATGGTAGAAACAGGAAATAGTCTTCTTGTTGTTGTTGATATAAGTCCTGAGGTTCTGGGGTTTTGCTGTTTCAGGCTATTGTGAATAGTTCTGATTAGTACCTCGTCTTTGATGACACCCAGATTTATCTCACTAAAGTCAAATGAAAAGCTTCATTATTAACAAGATCCAGTTTCCATTATATGGAAAATAGAGAGTCTTTTCTCTCCTTCCTTCCTTTCCTCCCCCCTCTCTCTTTTTTTTTTTTTTTTTTTGAACACTGGAATCCTTCTAAAAACACACTAGTTGGAGTGAGATTTTAGCATTAGAGATGTCCCACAAGTCATAGAATCATTTTAACAAGCAGCTAAAGATGAGACTCAAAGTTCCAAGAATAAAGCTATTTGCTTCTGAGACAAAATACTTTCATGGTACTTGCTATCTAGAAACCTGTCTACCCTGTCACTTTCTGAAGCAGCAAGCAGATGAAGTCGTGGCATCTTTACATGGTAATGGATATTGTTTTTCTTGCCAATTCCTTGGGCCTTAGGTTTTCTTACTGTGATAAGCAATAAAATCAAGCCTTCATTAGGGTGCACCTATCCCTATGGTGCACCAGGCACTTTAAATATACATACTGTCTTACTTAATCTTTTATAGCATACAAGAGGTATTTTTCTTTAGCCCACTTATAGAAGAAGAAGCTAAAGTTACATGAGTTTGAACAATTTTGCCAGGACAGGCAGCTAAGGAGTCTCTGAGCCAATATCAATCCCAGGTTCGGGTGGGATTAAGGCCCATCAGATTTCCTGCATCTCACTGCCTTAATTTCAAATGCTCAGCTCTTTACCATCTGAGTATATTCACACTGGTTATGAGATTTCAGCACAGCAGCTGTGGTGGCAGAAATCTGGTGACTGATATGGAATGTGAGGAGAGAGAAGCAAAGATGCAGGTTTCAGGGTCCCACCCTGAGTGCCCACAATTTTGTGCTGATTGAGAAGCACCTCTCAGATGCCAGATTCCTCCACAGGAGGAACCCCGGGGGTTACACCACATGCCACTGACTGCCCCCACTCCTAATGTGACAGCTAACAGACACAAAACCCTGACCATAAACTGGGTCTCATTTTAATCCCTTTAATTAATTAAACTCATTCAATCCTCACAACAATCTTATGAGATATGGTCCATTATTATCTACATTACAGAAAAATTGAGGCTTAGTGAAGTAAGTAACTAGTTGAAGATCACACAGCAGGAATTTCCATATAGGCAGTCTGGCTCCAGAACTTATATACTTGAACATCCTGCTTTACTGACTCACAAACAAAACAAAACAAAAACAAATGATGGTGATCAGCGGGGAGAAAGTGGGGGTGGGAGCATAGTCTGGGAGTTTGGGCTTGGCATGTCCACACTGCTGTGTTTAAAATAGATGCCCAACAAGGGCCTACTGTATAGCACAGGGAACTCTGCTCAATATTCTGCAATAATCCAAATGGGAAAATACTTTGGAAAAGAATAAAAAAATAAAATAAATTAAAAACAGATGAAGTAATACTGTCTCATAAGGAAGGCAACTGTTATTCTGTATTCCCCTTGGCTCTTGCTCATCAGTTCACCCACAGGACCTTCTAAGTACTAGGCGTTATTTTAGGTACTTGGGATAAACTGGTGAAGAAAACAGTCATGGGGGTGGCAGTTGAGAGTGTAGACTGCAGATGCCTTCTAGTGACATTGGGTAAATCATTACTCAGACTGTGAGTTCCTGTATCATTTTAGTCAGGAGGACATTCTTCTTTACCTAAAATGAGGGGGATTGGAGACATTTCCCTTCATGGTACCCGTCAGCTCCAAGACTCTGAATCTTAGTTGGGTACAATTTGCCACCTGCACAAATAAGCGCCACAGAGCTCCCTCTTCCCTTCGTTATTGTGAGGCTCTGATTGAAGTCGTTTGGAAAAGGCTCTCCTCTCCTGAATGTCATCTATAAGGACTCGGAGTTTCAGTACCAGGTAGAATTCAAATTCAGCAGAGTCTCACAGCATCTTGACTCTATTACTAAGCAAAGAAAGTAGATTTTCTTTTAATTTACTAGACATAAAAACTGATGAGAGAGTAGTTAAGTGAACTAGTTCTTTAAATGGAAAACGGCTTAGTAAAAAGAATCATTATTTATTATCCTTTAATGTGACTTCTAATGTAAGTACTACTAAGCATCTTGAAGTAATCTAAATGGGTCTTGCCTTTAGTTTCTTGGTCTTAGATTAAAGAACAATCCTTGCAGAAAAGCAGAAGAGGGTAGCACACATCTATCTTTGCTAATAGATAGAGAATGCTTTATGTTTCCCCATAGATCAGGTGCAGAATCATATTCACCAGTCTGAGAACAGAATTTGTTTTAATGACAGAGAGAGAAGGGTAAAGCCTCAAACATAAGCTCATCACTGATACTGGAGGCAAGCAAGTGATAAATTATCATGGTGAGTCATTATTCCAAGAGATTTCTTGTAAACATTAACCAACAAAGGAGGAAAGATTGGCCACTTGGAAATACACACTAATGACTTAGGATGAAATATAAATCATTTCAAAGAATTGCACTGAATCTTCAAGTCAGGGAAGAAAGAAAGAGAAAGAGGCGGAGAGAGAGAGGCAAGAAGGGTGAGTTACCAAGCAAATCGAGACAGAGTTCTCATCACAGTCGTGTAAGTGTGCACACTGACAATGTCAAACAAGGTTGTTCAGGCAACGAGACTGGATAATATATGACTAGGAACTTCCCAACAAGCTTGATTTATCTTCCTTTGAGAAATATTTAGGGACCATAACCAGGTAAATGCTAAACTGGAATTTCTTTGCAAAGCAATAAAATACCCATGGCTGATTCATGTTGAGGTATGGCAGAGGCCAACATGATATTATAAAGCAATTATTCTCCAATAAAAAAATCATTATTATAAAAAAAGAGAGACTGTCAAGTGTCTGTACCTTTCTTAAGAGAGGTACCTTTTTTAAAAGAGTTCAAGATAGGCAGGAAGATTATGCCGCGTACTCTGCCTTCACGGAGCGACCAGCTGGGAACTAACGCTATTGCAACACAGTTCATTTCAATACAGGGTTCAGTTAAGCTCTTCTTAAATGAAACACCATAGACATTAAGACAAAGTAGGAAAAGTTCTTCCATAATAAAAAAAATTACCGGATGATCAGTTCATTGATTTCATTTCTGTGGGGGAGAGAAATTATAACCATGTTAAGGCATACTATGTTCCACAGTTTAGTCCCCCATAAGTCAGTGTTTAGAAGCCTGCAGGATCTCCTTCCAAGGTTAAGAAGCTCCAAGTGTGGCTTAATTTTTCATTCTGTTCAAATCCTGAAAATGCTGGTCTTCAAAATTAAATCATTGAGGGTGACCTTACACTTAACATAATATTCAGAGGCACAGAAATCCTCTTGCTTAAAATAATACCATGTGCTGAAATGTGTTTTAAAAGAGCCAGAGTCTAAATCTGCCACTATAGATTCTTCCAGAGTAGATAATAGATATTTGGAGCAACCAACCCTGTGGCATAATTGACTAGTTGTGGCAGAAAATGGGGAATACGGAGGAGGATAAATACTCTGAGAGTTTAAAAGAGAAGGCTGGCATTCCGGGAACAAACATCAGGTATCTCACAGCTTTACCAAGCACCAGGTAGGACAGTGCTCTGACCCAACTGAGCTCAGATACTGATGTGCTTTCCCTTAGTCACCAGGACAAAGTGGCCCGATGTTATCAGGAAGTCCTCAGACAGTAACACAAGAATCAAAGATGCAAGTCAGCCTGAACAAGGTGCATTCATGTTCTCCTATGCCCGATGCAAAACCTTGGCCACATTTGTCTCTTCGGTCCTAATAACGGATCAGAGTCACTGCCCTTTCTGGGTTGCTTCTCCAGCATGATGCCTTTCCTCACTGCAGCCATCCCCGACCTGCTAACCACCCACACCACCTTGAGTTCAGTCAGCTATCAAGCCTGTTGGTCTCATCTCTGCACTGCCTCCTAAACCTATTCAGTCATTTGCCATTCTGTGCCTGCCTGTCACAGGTACCCCCCACCTTAGGCAGGTCCTTGATGTACAGTTTCATTGGCTTGCTCCCCAATAAGCCTGACTTCAAGCTCTGCCCCTTCCTATACCTACATATCGCTACCTGACTGATCTTGCTAAAGCACACTGGCCCACACTGGTCTTCTCTCTGCTCCTGAATGGCAACCAAATTAAGCTTCCACTGTTTATCCTGGGCTTCTAGACACAAGCTTCTGAACAAACCTATAACTGCAGATTTCCTCATCTTTAACTCTGATGTTACCTGAAATACTCTGCACCTCATCCCAGCCTCTTTAAATATTAACTGTCTACTTCAGAAAGCAGTCTCTCACTTCACCTTTGGTTCTTCTCTCTCGCCTTAAGCAAATGTGACTTCTCCCTTCTTTGAGTCAGAGTAGTCTTTTTGGTTGTTAGAACTAACCTCTTATATTGCATATGGTGATACTCTAATGCTCTTCCCAAATCCCCCATTAGGAATGAAGGATGTATCCCCCTATCTGTTGGGAAAGCTACCAGAAGACACCCTGAGCTGCCAGGTCTATTTGGGGATGGCTTCAGCTAAAGAAATGTGTTTTACCAAGCTCACGTCTTCCAGCCCCTGTATCCAAGTACTGATCAACATGGAAGAACAAAAACGGCCCTTTTGAGACAGGTGGGACCTGACCCTGGGACCTGAGACTCTTGGCTGTGGAACTTGTACCTGGGCAAACGTCTCCTTGAGCAACAACATACAAGGAAACTATAAGAGACTAAATATAATTGGGTGCATGTAGAGTTGGGACGAATTATAAACAACAGATACAAAAAGACCCCAAATCAACTGCCACTTCTGGGGAGTGAGGAACAAAATCAGGTTGATCCATGCATGATCCCTGCATTTAGCACCACCAAGGGGGTGAGCAGACCACTCAAGCCACCCCTCTGGCCTAACCCCTGATAAGGAAGCAGCTTGCCTCCAGCTAAGGGAGAGACCAAAGGAAACTGTGACTTGTTCTCATTCCCCCGTGGCTCCCAATAAGCCCTTGCCTGAATTTCTTGTCTGGCCTCTTATCAATTTCTGTTGATTAAGGAGACCAAGAACTCTGGTCATTCACACAACATGCAGCCCAACTTGAGACAGTTCTGAAGGGCTCTTTGTGGGGTTGTCTGGACACTTTGTTGGGAATACAGTGAAATGTAACTTTTTCTCCCTGCCCAATCACGCTTCTCCATGCCCCTCCCATGCTCTCACCATTCAAGCAGAGTTGTTGATCCCAAGAGCACTTTGACACAAACAGGCTGCATGCTCCATCTTACAGGCAGTCTGTTAGGGAATCTGAATTACAACAGGGCACTTAAACATGGCCAGTTTTCCTACTATTAACATTATGTTTGTGTTTATTCATGTTCCCCATTACACACTAGGCTATAAACTCTTCAGAACAGGGACTGGATTTTCAAATTGTGTATGCCTTCAGCAGTTAGCCTAGTAAATCAAGACTCAGAACTGTGAAGCGTGTATGAATGAATAAACGAGGGAATAAATAATTAAGGCTTAAAATCAGCACCTCTGTGGTGCTGCAACGTCTTTACACATCTACAGAATCATCAACATGTTTTCCTTAATTGATACGTATTTAATGAGTGTTAGTTACAAATAAGACACTGAGATAGCTGCTCTGAGGAGTGTATTAATAAACATAATGTTCTCCCTGCCCTCAGGAAGTTTATCATTTAGTCAGCAGGATAATTACAGCCCACATTTGTAGTTCTGGTTCTCAGCTTTGTCTGCTTATTAGCGTCACCCAAAGAGTTTGCATGACTCTCACTTCTGGTTCAGTTCAGTTCAGTCACTCAGCTGTGTTCGACTCTTTGCAACCCCATGAATCGCAGCACCCCAGGCCTCCCTGTCCATCGCCAACTCCTGGAATTCACTCAGACTCACATCCATCGAGTCAGTGATGCCATCCAGCCATCTCATCCTCTGTTGTCCCCTTCTCCTCCTGCCCCCAATCCCTCCCAGCATCAGAGTCTTTTCCAATGAGTCAACTCTTCTTATGAGGTGTCCAAAGGACTGGAGCTTCAGCTTTAGCATCATTCCTCCCAAAGAAAGCCCAGGGTTGATCTCCTTCAGAATGGACTGGTTGGATCTCCTTGCAACCCAAGGGACTCTCAAGAGTCTTCTCCAACACCACAGTTCAAAAGCATCAATTCTTCGGCACTCAGCCTTCTTCACAGTCCAACTCTCACATCCATACACAACCACTGGAAAAATCATAGCCTTGACTAGACGAACCTTAGTCGGCCAAGTAATCTCTCTGCTTTTGAATATGCTATCTAGGTTGGTCATAACTTAACTTTTCTTCCAAGGAGTAAGCGTCTTTTAATTTCATGGCTGCAATCACCATCTGCAGTGATTTTGGAGCCCTCAAAAATAAAGTCTGACACTGTTTCCACTGTTTCCCCATCTAATTCCCATGAAGTGATGGGACTGGATACCATGATCTTAGTTTTCTAAATGTTGAGCTTCAAGCCAACTTTTTCACTCTCCTCTTTCACTTTCATCAAGAGGCTTTTTAGCTCTTCTTCACTTTCTGCCATAAGGGTGGTGTCATCTGCATATCTGAGGTTATTGATATTTCTCCCAGCAATCTTGATTCCAGCCTGTGTTTCTTCCTCCAAAGACTCAGATTTAATAGATCTGGTGCGTGGCTTCGGCCACAAGCTCATTAGGTGATTCGAATGTGTCACAAAGTTGAGAACCATGGAATTATGAAGAACTTATGTGTTCTAAGTACTGTTCTAAGTACTTAGCTTAAATTAACTAGTTTAATCTTCATAACAACATTGAGAAGACAGTGTTATAAGTATTATCATTTTATAGACAAAGAAATTAAGGCAAAGAAGAGAGAAGCCATTTGTCCAAGGTCTGGTTGGTTTGGTGTAGAGTTAGAATTCAAACCTCCACACCCAGGCTCCGAGTACGCAGCTCTTCATTGCTCTGCTATTCTGCATCATTTGCAGAGACAAAGTTAAATGCAAGCTAATTTACGTTGAGTATTATAGCTTTATATAAATGTTTTACCACCTGAAAATTGGGAGTACTCAATAGTGGAAACAAAAAACAACATAAACTTCTGACATCTGGATTGTCCTTTGACTCTTAGAATAAGAAGAAAACCTAATTTCATTTTTAAGGGAGGCTAAGAATCAGAATGAATCTACATAGGCAGATGGGGTGAAAATAAGCTAGATAAATAAATTGTTCAGTGCTGTGCAACTTAGGACTAAAATTGATTCTTATTTAATTGTGTTGTAGAAAATGGAATAGCTTTTTGTAGTTTCTTAAAACTATTGTTCTACTGGGTTAACCGGCTAGAGCTTCCCAGGTTTAGGGCCTTAGGAGGCACAGAGGTAAGAATCTGCCTTCCAGTGCAGGAGATGCAGGAGACGTGGGTTCGATCCCTGGGTTGGGAAGATCCCCTGGAGGGGGAAAGGACAACCACTCCAACAGTCTTGCTGGGAAAACCCCACGCACAGGGCAGCCTGGCGGGCTAGAGTGCACGGGGCCACAGGGTCAGATACGGCTTAACGACTGAGCACCCACACAAAAGATACTCCCTCCTCGTGTCCAGAAAGTAGCAACAAGCAAAAAAGGAAAAGGAAATCATGGAACCCATGGGAACAAGACAAAAATAGTGGGGTGTCCTTTTTCCACTGTATATTCTCTGTTTCCTTAACACTTGACTCGTTTTGTTATCAACCTTTGCTTATTTCCCAAGTTAACATACTGGAAAATAGTTGTCAAATAAATAATTGTATCCTTAAGTTGCTGTGTTCCTCTCAATTGTTCTCATCCTCACTTGCCAAGCCCTTTTTATCTCCCATTCAGCCCTTCCTGTTACCTTCTGTTTCTTCTTGTATACATAAACAAATGCTTCCCAGGTGGCTCAGTGCTAAAGAAGCTGCCTGCCAAGCAGGAGATGCAGGTTCCATCCCTGGGTCAGGATAATCCCCTGGAGAAGGAAACAGCAACCCACTTCAGTATTTGCGTCTGGGAAATCCCATGGATAGAGGGGTCTGGCAGGCTACAGTCCATGGGGTCGCAAAAAAGTCGGACATGACTGAGCGGCTCAACAACATTAACAAATAGAAACAGAAAGCCTCTCCCTGCCCCAAATAAATCAGTCCATCACAGTGAAATAAAATAACAGAAAAAGATGTCTATAAAGCTCTGTTAAGCTTAAAGCATGGTTTTATGGAAGCCATGTGGATGATAACTTATTCTCATGGCTTCATACTTGTATTTTCAAAGCATAGATGTACCCCAGACCTCAAATGATAGAGCTAGAGGAAGCTACAATAACCAAGTTCAAACTTTCATCTTTACGAAATTTGGCTTGAACATAAACCCCTGATTTTTAATATAATTTCTACTATGTCACTGCTTTTAATACTTTTTAAAATGTTAGGCTCAAAATTAATATTTGAAAATAACTCCCTACATTTCCAATAAGACTTATCAAACTCAAAATATTTTAAAGCTCTTCCTCAGGAAGATTAAAGAACTCAGAACATATATAATACAACTCAGAATATTTACAATAGCCCTGTAAATGCATATAAGAAATGAAGTTCAAAACTGAAAATAAAATGGGAGATACAAATAGGGTATAAGAGATGATATAGATATATAATAGGGTGATTTCTAAGTTGCTTCAGTCATTTCTGACCCTTTGTGACCCTATGAACTATAGTCCTCCAGGCTCCTCTGTCCATGGATTCTTCAGCTAAGAAAACTGGAGTGGGTCGTGATGCCCTTCTCCAGGGGATCTTCATGATCCAGGGATTGAACTCACATCTCATACATCTCCTGCACTAGTAGGAGAGTTTTTTCTTACAAATAGTGCTGCATAGGAAGCCCATATAATAGGGCAGACATGTTTTTTCTTTCTTTTTTTAGTTTTAACATAGTTTTTATTTTTTTTAATTTTATTATTTACTTATTTATTTTTTACTTTACAGTATTGTATTGGTTTTGCCATACATCAACATGAATCCTCCACGGGTGTACATCAGAGCAGAAAAAGAAAGAAAAGGAATCCAAGTTGGAAAAGAAGAAGTAAAACTCTCACTGTTTGCAGGCTTTTTATTAAGTGCACACATTTTTTATTAAGTAGTAGTAAATTTTTTTGTTTTGCAAACCCAAAACTTCTGCACTTTTATATTACTTTTATACTTTCTTTTAACTAATTATAAAAACATTTGAAAATTCACAATAATCAGAACTATTTTAAGAACTATTTCAAGAACTATTTCACTCCCAGCATGATTAGTTTAGGATCACCCACTTCATAGCATATTAAACATATTAAAATATCCACATTAATACAGTCTTACAGGTAAGCTGAGTTGGGCTGCAATTAGGCAACTGAAATAAAGCAATATTATACAATATAATTTTTATATTTTGTGTGTGTATCCTATGCACCCCCACCCTGACTGCACTCTCAGATATTTTCATAGGCCCATAATCAATGCATATAATTTACTTGGTGGGAAATTACAATGCAACATAATATTTATTCTAATATTCATTAAAGTCTTGAATCGTCAGAAAGTCAAAAGCAATCAATAACCTAAATGTGGGAAGCCACCTATAATGAATAGAATGTTTCCTAATTTTGCAAGGTTCATACAGTTTCTTTTTTTTTTTATAATTTTACTTTATTTTACTTTACAATACTGTATTGGTTTTGCCATACATTGACATGAATCTGCCACCGGTGTACAGGAGTTCCCAGTCCTGAACCCCTCTTCCACCACCCTCCCCATATCATCTCTCTGGGTCATCCCAGTGCACCAGCCCCGAGCATCCTGTATCCTGTATAGAACCTAGACTGGCGATTCATTTCTTACATGATAGTATACATGTTTCAATGCCGTTTTCTCAAATCATCCCACCCTCTCCCTCTCCCACAGAGTCCAAAAGTCTGTTCTATACATCTGTGTCTCTTTTGCTGTCTCACATACAGGGTTATCATTAACATACAGTTTCAAAATCAGGCTTTTGGATCTTTCCTTTTATACTATCTATAAATGGGGATAAAAAGCTTGTGGTCTACTGCTGAGAATTAACTACTAGATAAATGAGGACTATGTTAATTGTATTTAACTGCTCTCCCCCCTTAGTGTTTAAACATCTGGCTAGATAATTTGCACCTAAAAATCTCTACAAACAACACACAGTTCTTAATAGAACTGTGAGCCCAGTGTTTTTAAATGCCAAGTTGATTAAAACTGAAAAATCCAAGGCAAGCTAGAATTTTAAAAGACCATAATTCTACTTCCTTTCACATATAATAATCTCCTACCTCTTGCCTTTTAGAAACATTGACATTGTTTACATTTTAAGTGTTAGATGAGTACCTGCATAATCCAGTATGTAATTTAAAATCATACATTTTTAAAGGTAGCTAATTTGAGAACAGAAAATATTAGACAGATAAACGAACTAAAGCATGTATTTTTTAAAAAGTTTAGTCTTTCAGCCATAATACTATACTTTCAAATTTTCTGATTTCCCTACAGCTGAAGGCCAAATTTAAGATAAGAATGCTACTCAGATTTACTAATAATGAAGAAGCAAGTCCCTGTGTTATCATAGGTCAGAGTTCTGGGTGCAGACGACAGAGGGTCTTCAACGCATGAGGCTCTGGGCCAAGACCTTGTGTAGAGCACAGATTTGAGATGCTGCCTTTTTTGTCCCTCTGAAGTCTCAAGCCTTGTTGTTGCTTTTTCTTTGTTTTTCTTTTATATAAGATGTAATAATTAGGCAAATTATGATCAAAACAAAAACAGGTCATTACCAATCTCTGCACATAACAAAGAAGACTCCAAATAGGTCCAATGCAGTTTAATAACCAGTAAACCTGAATTTTTATCAGGCTTGTTCAAGAAATAATAAACATTTGTCCTTTACTATATGCTAGACATTCTTTTAATGTTTGACTAATATTGTTCGTTTAAACCTCAAAACTAGGTACTGTTTATTTATCATCATTTTACAGATAAGGAAATATAAGTACAAAATGGCTATAAAATTTGTCTAAGCTCTTACAGTTATTAAGAAATTTGGCCAGGGTTTGAAACCAGGCAGTTTGGCACCATAAGCCACATTCTCAACCACCATATGAAAAACTCTTGAGACTGGTATTCCAAGAATGTAAGTCTAGAAGGAATGCAGTCCCACCAAAGACTTTTATGAAACTCCTAAAAAGTACTTTAAAAAAACGCTTATGAAATGAGTCTTCACTAGAAAATCAACTATACTTTGGCTTTTTTTGGTCTAATGCCTGAATTAGAAACTACACCAACAACCGTGTCTTGACACCTTGATGATCACAAAGAATACTACTACTAAGAAAAATAACATATTTGCATGCTTGTACCATTTCAAAGCATCTTCATTTGAACCCAACTATTTTATTATTTGCTTTCATTTTATTATCTGTTTTCACATGTATTACCTTGCAAAACACACACACACACACAAAACCTCAACCCATACTAGATCTAACTGATTAAAATCTGTCATTCTGTATCTACAGGATCACTTAAAATATATAACAGGAAAAAGAAACTGTGTACTGCCCCCCAAATATAATATCTACAACAAGTAAATTCTGTATTTATTCAGGAATAAAAGACATTTCTTTTCAGCATTCAAAGAATAACTATTTATGAATCTATCCCAACACTATTACCAACCTGAGAAATAAACTCATTTGTGAGTAAAAAGAAACCCCAGGTAGAAATGGAAAATTACCAGAAGAACTCATATTACAATAAAATGTAGGAGGAACTGAACAATGACAAATACTTTATTCATCAAGAAAAATAAAACTAAAGACTATATTGTATTTTCTTGGAAAAGGAAGTAAAAAAATCTCCATGGCCATTTTACCAAGCACTAATGTGAGACATTTAGATCCAATACGGTATCGGGCTTCCCTGGTGGTGCAGACGGTAAAGAATCTGCCTGCAATGTGGGAGACCTGGATTCCATCCCTGGGTTGGGAAGATCCCCTGGAGGAGGGTGGGCAACCCACTCCAGTATTCTTGCCTGGAAAATTCCCATGGACTGAGGAGCCTGGCGGGCTATAGTCCTTGGGGTGGCAGAGTTGGAGTAACTGAGTGACTGAGCACACTATAGAAGATCCGTGTTAGATGAAATAAATGTGTCTCAGAGAAGTTGTTTGTAAAATTATATTTTAAATCCTCTAATGTTGTTCATTTCTTAAAGATATCCTATGAGAAGCCCCTCCCTAAAGTAAATAATACATCTTATTAATTTTGTTTTGTTGTTGCTGTTGTTCATTTGTTTGCCAGATCAGATTTTCTCCATTTGAAGCACATTTGCATTTGGTTACAAAAAAAAAGTCTGCTTATTGCTGCCTGAAATTTAAGGACAAGAGAGTGTTATAAGACCCTTTAGTATACACAGGCTTTAGGCTAACTTTAGGAAATAAAAGGAGAGAGGAACAGAAACCTCTTAGTAATTTACTGGAAAGATATTAAGTTTCTTTCTTTCCCTTTTTTTTTTTATTCTGGGTAAATTCCATATATTAAAACACAGATCCTTGGAATTCTCTCTCGAGTGTAGGAAAAGAAGCTTCATTCTCTTCCATGGCGCGTGATTCCAGACAGCCACGTTAACTTCATGAGTCAAAGATCAAAGGCAGATGCTGCAACAGGAGGATGCCTGTTTCCATATAAATCCACCATCTTTCAGAACCACAATTCTGAACACACGATTTACTGAGAATCGGTCATCTGTGTAATCTTCATCTACATAACCACTTTTACAAAAAGAAAAAAAAAGAACAATGCTTTATAGTATTTGGTATTTCAAAAATTAGGGTTCACTGGATTCCAAGTTAGAGGCTCATGAAAGAGCATCTAAAAAAGATGGATAGTCTCATTTCTTGAGTAATCACAAAGCAAAAAGTTACAAGAGGGGAGAGAGGTGACCTTTAAGGACTCCCTCAAATGCCTGCAGCATCTTAAACCAGCCTGTTCCCCCAAAAGGATTCCCTATCTCAGTAAATGGCAGTATCAGCTTTCTAATTATTGAAGCTTCAAACACAGGAATCACCTTGTTATCTCATCAATACAACAGCAACTATGAGCAGTTCAGCTGCTCTAACAGGATGGAGGAGCCTGGTGGGCTGCCATCTATGGGGTCACACAGAGTTGGACACGACTGAAGCGACTTAGCAGCAGCAGCAGCAGCAATACATTTTGAATCCTCCAATTTCTCTGTTTTTAATGTTCAACTCAACTAAAACCACCACCATCATTCATCTCTTCAAAAGGCTCTTAATGCATTTCACCTACTTTCACTTTTGTCCCCCAAATGATCTTTTTAAACAAAAATATACAAGCAACTCCTGCAGCTCAATTCCAGAAAAATAAACAACCCAATCAAAAAATGGGCCAAAGAACTAAACAGACATTTCTCCAAAGAAGACATACAGATGGTAACAAACACATGAAAAGATGCTCAACATCACTCATTATCAGAGAAATGCAAATCAAAACCACAGTGAGGTAAAATTTCACACCAGTCAGAATGGCTATGATCCGAAAGGCTACAAACAATAAATGCTGGAGAGGGTGTGGAGAAAAGGGAACCCTCTTACACTGTTGGTGGGAATGCAAACTAGTACAGCCACTATGGAGAACAGTGTGGAGATTCCTTCAAAAACTGGAAATAGAACTCCCTTATGACCCAGCAGTCCCACTGCTGGACATACACACCGAGGAAACCAGAATTGAAAGAGACACGTGTACCCCAATGTTCATCACAGCACTGTTTATAATAGCCAGGACATGGAAGCAACCTAGATGTCCATCAGCAGATGAATGGATAAGAAAGCTGTGGTACATATATACAATGGAGTATTACTCAGCCATTGAAAAGAATGCATTTGAATCAGTTCTAATGAGGTGGATGAAACTGGAGCCTATTATACAGAGTGAAGTAAGCCAGAAAGGAAAACACCAATACAGTATACTAACGCATATATATGGAATTTAGAAAGATGGTAACGATAACCCTGTATGCGAGACGGCAAAAGAGACACAGATGTATAGAACAGTCTTTTGGACACTGTGGGAGAGGGAGAGGGTGGGATGATTTGGGAGAATGGCATTGAAACATGTATAATATCAAATAAGAAACTAATCACCAGTCCAGGTTTCATGCAGGATACAGGATGCTTGGGGCTGGTGCACTGGGATGACCCAGAGGGATGGTATCGGGAGGGATGTGGCAGCGGGGTTCAGGATGGGGAACACGTGTACACCTGCGGCAGATTCATGTTGATGTATGGCAAAACCAATACAATATTGTAAAGTAAAAAAAAAAAAAAGAAAATCTTAAGTGAGAACACACTAATTCTTCTGTTCCTCAGCGTCTAATGGTGGCCCATTGCAATCACAGTGAAATCATACTGCTGCTTTTTGTGGCACACAGACCTTCCCTAACTGCAACTTCATGCAGTACCACTCTCAGTAAATTCTCAGTTGCTGCCACATTGGCCTTCTCACTGCCATTGAGCAAAACTAACTTATTCACACTTTCTATCACACATCTCCCTTAGATCTTTCTTTTTATCAACTCAGAGGTTAGAGAAACCTCTGATTCCTGTCTAAAGTAGCAATCTTCTGTCCTCCAATCATGCTGCCCAATTACCTATTTTATTTACAGCATCTTTGACTGTTTGAAATTATATTATTCATACACTTGGTTGCTGATGATGGTGCTAGTTGTAAGGCATCTGCCTGCGAAGAGAGGAGAAGATCCCTTGGAGTAGGAAATGGCAACACACTCCAGTATCCTTGCCTGGGAAATCCCATGGACAGAGGAGCCTGGGGGGCTACAGTCCAGGGGGTCATGAAGAGTCAGACAGGACTGAGAAAGCTCGCATGCATGCACTGATTATTTACACTTGTCACGCGCCCACCCCACCCCCTGTCAGAAGGCACACCCCATGAGATCAGGGACCTTGCTCTCTTAATCACTACTATTCCAGCACCCAGCAAAAGTCTTAGCTCAGCATCAGTGACCTACAAATACAGCAAAATGAAAGAGGTGCAAAGTAAAATTCAGAAGAACATGCGGCCAGGGATTATCCCCTCAGCTATAAAGCTATCACAGTGGCAGCACTGCCTCTTCCTACAGAAACCTCTAAAACACAGAAGAGTTACCCCATAGAAGGTGGTTCTCAGGTGGGGAGGCAGGAATGATTTTGCCTTCAGGGCATTTTTTAGCTATGTGTAGAGATAATCTTCCTTGTCACAACTTGGGGGAGAGGGAGTACCCCTGGTTATTTAGTGGGTACAGACTAGGAAAGCTGCTAACTTTCTGCAGTTTCCAGGACAGCCCTGGACAACAAAGATTTTCCCCAGCCCAAAATATTAATAGTGCTGAGACTGAGAAAACCTGCTTTATAGTCCTCACTTGCACCTGAATTTTTACACCTGGCATTGTAGGAAAAACTTGGAATGAGAACTTTTTTTTTTTCAGTTCCTTTACTCGGTAACTAGCAAAATGGCATTACTCTGATATTTATGGATGCCAAGGGGGAAACAATACAAAGTCCTCACAGTGTGTTATAGGGTAAAAAAATGACATATCATTGGTAGGTATTTTCCAAATAATGTTAACAATGACTAAAAATAATTCGACTGTCTGCCATGGAAAGGAAGTCCCTTTGTTCCTACATCTTCTGCTTCTGTTCTTTATTCTCTTCTTTCTATAGCCTTTCAGTGCAATCTTTTGCTATTCCTTGGGGGATCCTCTGAACTCAGAGATAAAAACTATGACATGGATTTATTGATTTACTGTCCCCCACAAATAGGTACCATACATAAAATAGTTCTAGCAAAGGATCATTTTAGCCTAACTGTTGTGTGGTACTGATTGCAAAGGAAATCCATATTTTATTTGAGGAAGGAAATATATTGTGTCATTAGTAGAAATAAAAAGCATTATGTGTAGGAATTCAGGAAACATGTCTCGGTTGGCAAAACATGGTAAGAAATGGACAAAATAAAGAAGGAGGGGACAAAGAGTTGACACTTCCATTATCATAAGAGCAGGGTGAGTACAGAGCTGAAGTTCATAGAATGCTGGTGCAGTTGAAATGAAACCCTCCTCCTCAGCCCTTCCCTTCATTATACCAGTCCTTAGCCCCCTCTTTGGGCTGATAAAGGCTGAAGACTCTTTCAAGACCTCTAGGGCCAGTTTTGTCTATAATTCAGACTTTCTTGGATTTTAGAGAGGTAATCTAGTGCAGATAACACAGGCTACATAACACCTTGAGAGGAATCTGGGGCAATATTCTGTAATCAAGTGCATTTATACTTTGGTAGTCTGACATTTGAATATTCACATTGAATATCATAAATAATAACTGTAAATGCTTCATATTAATTATGGAAATATTTTCATTCTTAGAACATTTGGGGTATGAAAATGAAATTTCCGAATTGCAGATTAAGAACTTTCAGTCTTCAATAGTAAAATGAGAAACATATGTAATAAAATAAACTGCCATTAGCTTCACTTTGAAAGACAGATGGGAAAAGAGCTGGAGAGAATGGGCAGGCAGTAAATAGAGGGTAAATTCACATGGGCTGAACTAGGTTGACCATTTCTCTCATCTAGAAAACAGGTGTCTCAGAGTTTGTGTCTTTCCAGTTTACAGTATTAGGCAAAGAAAATAAATTTCAATTTGAATGTCTGCTACTTCAGCAGTCCTATGGGGAGCCATCTCAATATGAAAAGGCCCTGGGGCTGGGAAATGAATATAAAACCCCTATTGGCTCCTCTTGCTGTATAGGTTCTTTCCTGTATGTTGCTACAACCAAAGGAGTTGGCCAGGTAGAGCTGGTATCAATGCAGATGAAATGTAATTGACCAGAAGACATTGTAAGAGTCAGAGATAATATTAAGAGATGCTCTCTCAAACTGCAAACATTGATTCTGTATGGAGTGTGAGACTATAGGGGCCTGATTCATGTATATGTGTGTGTGCGCACACCTATCTATTTATTCACACAATGAACATGTATTACGTATATAATGGAGATTTGTTTGCATAAGATTTTTTTGCTTTTATAACTTTTAAAAATAAACAACCACTTAAAGAATAAAAGTATGTAACAATAAGAAATGCAGATTATCTAATTAACAAACTAAAATAACAAAACATTTTGAGAATAAAAGCATAGGAAAGGGTGTCTAATGATAAAGAAAAATCAACAGCCAAATGATGAGATAAATTTTTTAATGTTTTTAATATTATGACTCAGGGTGGGTTCTAACTCAACTAAAACTATTAGTCTTACAGAAAGAACTATTTAAAAAACAGAACCATAGTTACACTTTCTGACATAAAACAGTAACAATTCATTGCCAACTATACCTCTAGTATTGCTCTAAGCACAGAGTCACAGCAGTCCTTGCTCTTCAGCTCAGCGTTTTAACAGAGTAAGTATAATTTCAAAGAAACTGATTAATTTAATTGGTATATTGACAATATAGTTGATGTTTATTTTCTGCTCACTGCTCTGGCACTGCTGTAAGCATGCTACACATAATTTTAAAACAATTATTCCATAAGTTTTATTAGGAAAATGAAATTATTATCCAAATTTTGGACATGAGAAAATCGAGGTTTGGAAGTTAGGTTACTTACCCAGGGCTACTCAAATAACAATAAGTTGATACTAAACAATATTTATTTGTCTTACTCCAAAGACCTTTTTCCTCTATTTCATTTCATTGATCACTGAGGAAGGCTTTCTTATCTCTCCTTGCTATTCTTTTCAACTCTGCATTCAAATGGGTATATCTTTCCTTTACCCCTTTGGCTTTTGCTTCTCTTTTCTCATCTATTTTTAAGTCCTCCTCAGACAACCATTTTGCCTTTTTGCATTTCTTTTTCTTAGGATGGTCTTGATTACTGCCTCCTGTACGATGTCATGAACTTCTGTCCATAGTACTTCAGGCACTCTATCAGAGATAATCCCTTGAATCCATTTGTCACTTCCACTTATAATCATAAGGGATTTGATTTAGGTCATACCTGAATGGTCTAGTGGTTTTCCCTACTTTCTTCAATTTAAGTCTGAATTTGGCAATAAGGAATTCTTGATCTGAGCCACAATCAACTCCCAGTCTTGTTTTTGCTGACTGTATAAAGCCTCTCCATCCTTGGCTGCAAAGAATATAATCAATATGATTTTGGTATTGACAATCTGGTGATATTCATGTGTAGAGTCTTCTCCTGTGTTGTTGGAAGAGGGTGTTTGCTATGACCAGTGTGTTCTCCTGGCAAAACTCTATTAGCCTTAGCCCAGATTCGTTTTGTATTCCAAGGCGAAATTTTACTATTACTCCAGGTAGCTCTTGATTTCCTGTTTTGCATTCCAGTCCCCTATAATGAAAAGGACATCATTTGGGGGGGTGTTAGTTCTAGAAGGTTTTGAAGGTCTTCATAGAACCATTCAACTTCAGCTTCTTCAGCATTACTGGTTGGGGCATAGACTTGGATCACTGTGATATGGAATGGTTTGCCTTGGAACTGAACAGAGATCATTCTGTCATTTTTGAGACTGCATCCAAGTACTGCATTTTGGACTCTTTTGCTGACTATGAGGGCTACTCCATTTCCTCTAAGGGACTCTTCCTCACAGTAATATATATAATGGTCATCTGAGTTACAAACTAAAGCCTTTGACTGTGTGCATCACAACAAACTGTGGAAAATTCTGAAAGAGATGGGAATACCAGACCACCTGACCTGCCTCTTGAGAAACCTGTATGCAGGTAGGAAACAATAGTTAGAAATGGACATGGAACAATAAACTGGTTCCAAACAGGAAAAGGAGTACATCAAGGCTGTATATTGTCACCCTGCTTATTTAACTTCCATGCAGAGTACATCACGAGAAACGCTGGGCTGGAAGAAGCACAAGCTGGAATCAAGATTGATGGGAAAAATATCAATAACCTCAGATATGCAGATGACACCACCCTTATGGCAGAAAGTGAGGAAGAACTAAAGAGCCTCTTGATCAAAGTAAAAGAGGAGAGTGAAAAAGTTGGCTTAAATCTCAACACTCATAAAACGAAGATCATGGCATCTGGTCCCATCACTTCATGGGAAATAGATGTGGAAACAGTGGAAACAGTGTCAGACTTTATTTTTATGGGCTCCAAAATCACTGCAGATGGTGATTGCAGCCATGAAATTAAAAGACACTTGCTCCTTGGAAGGAAAGTTATGACCAACCTAGATAGCATATTGAAAAGCAGAGACGTTACTTTGCCAACAAAGGTCTGTCTAGTCAAGGCTATGGTTTTTCCAGTGGTCATGTATAAATGTTAGAGTTGGACTGTGAAGAAAGCTGAGTGCCTAAGAATTGATGCTTTTGAACTGTGGTGTTGGAGAAGACTCTTGAGAGTCCCTTGGAATGCAAGGAGATCCAACCAGTCCATTCTAAAGGAGATCAGTCCTGGGTGTTCTTTGGAAGGACTGATGCTAAAGCTGAAACCCCGGTACTTTAGCCTCCTGATGTGAAGAGTTGACTCAATGGAAAAGACTGTGATGCTGGGAGGGATTGGGGGCAGGAGGAGAAGGGAACGACAGAGGATGAGATGGCTGGATGGCATCACTGACTCGATGGACATGAGTTTGAGTGAACTCTGGGAGTTGGTGATGGACAGGGAGGCCTGGTATGCTGTGGTACACGGGGTCGCAAAGAGTCGGACACGATTGAGTGACTGAACTGAACTGAACTGAACTTAATGCACCCATTCCCTTCCATTTTAGTTCACTGATTCCTAAGATGTTGATGTTCAATCTTGCCACCTCCTGTTTAACTACTTCCAGTTTGCCTGTATTCATGGACCTAACATTCCAGGCTCCTATGCAATATTGTTCCTTACAGCATCGGATTTTACTTCCATCACCGGTCACATACACAATTGGGTGTTGGGTTTGCTTTGTCTCCATCTTTTCAAACTTTCTGGAGTTATTCCTCTACTCTTTTCCAGTGGAAAAGAATAGGGTAGTTCATCTTTCAGTGTCCTATCCTTTGAAGCAGAAGATATTAAGAAGAGGTGGCAAGAATACACAGAAGAACTATACAAAAGAGATCTTCATGACCTAGATAACCATGATGGTGTGATCACTCACCTAGAGCCAGACATCCTGGAATGTGAAGTCAAGTGGGCCTTAGGAAGAAGCATCACTATGAACAAAGCTAGTGGAGGTAATGAAATTCCAATTGAACTATTTCAAATCCTAAAAAAATTATGCTGAGAAAGTGGTGCACTCAATATGCCAGCAAATTTGGAAAACTCAGCAGTGGCCACAGGACTAGAAAAGGTCAGTTTTCATTCCAATCCCAAAGAAAGGCAATGCCAAAGAATGCTCAAACTACTGCACAGTTGCACTCATCTCACACACTAGCAAAGTAATGCTCAAAATTCTCCAAGCCAGGCTTCAACAGTACACAAACCATGAAATTCCAGAATTTCAAGCTGGTTTTAGAATAGGCAGAGGAATCAGAGTTCAAATTGCCAACCTCCTTTGGATCATCTAAAAAGCAAGAGTGTTCTGGAAAAATATCTACTTCTGCTTTATTGACTTTGCCAAAGCCTTTGACAGTGTGGATCACAATAAAGTTGGAAAATTCTTAAAGAGATGGGAATAGCAGACCACCTGACCTGCCTCTTGAGAAATCTGTATTCAGGTCAAGAAACAACAGTTAAAACAGGACATGGAACAACAGACTGGTTCCAAATCGGGGAAGCAGTACATCATGGTTGTATATTGTTACCCTGTTTATTCAACTTATATGCAGAGTACATCATGAGAAATGCCAGGCTGAATGAAGCACAAGCTGGAATCAAGATTGCCGGGAGAAATATCAACCTCAGATATGCACATGACACCACCCATATGGCTAAACGTCAAGAAGAACTAAAAAGCCTCTTGAAGTCAAAGAGGAGAGTGAAAAAGATGGCTTTAAACTCAACATTCAGAAAACTAAGATCATGGCATTCGGTCCCATCCCTTCATGGCAAATAGACAGGGAAACAATGAAAGAGTGATGGACTTTATTTTTGGGGGCTCCAAAATCACTACAGATGGTGACAGCAGCCATGAAATTAAAAGACGCTTACTCCTTGGAAGAAAAGCTATGACCAACTTAGACAGCATATTAAAAAGCAGAGACATTACTTTGGCAACAAAGATCCATCTAGTCAAAACTATGGTTTTTCCACTAGTCATGTACTGTAGTGAGAGTTGGACAATAAAGAAAGCTGAGCACCAAAGAACTGATGCTTTTGAACTGTGGTGTTGGAGAAGACTCTTGAGGGTCCCTTGGACTGTAAGGAGATCCAACCAGTCCATCCTAATGGACATCAGTCCTGATTATTCATTGGAAGGGCTGATGCTGAAGCTGAAGTACTTTGGCCACCTGGCGTGAAGAACTGACTCATTGGAAAAGACCCTGAATGGCAACCCACTCCAGTACTCTTGCCTGGAAAATCCTATGGATGGAAGAGTCTGGTAGGCTGCAGTCCAAGGGGTCGCTAAGAGTCGGACAGGACTGAGCGACTTCACTTTCACTTTTCACTGTCATGCACTGGAGAAGGAAATGGCAACCCACTCCAGTGTTCTTGCCTGGAGAATCCGAGGGACGGGGGACCTGGTGGGCTGCCATCTCTGGGGTCACACAGAGTCGGACATGACTGAAGCGACTTAGCAGCAGCAGCTGGGCAAGATCGAAGGCAGGAGGAGAAGGGGCCTACAGAGGATGAGATGGTTGGATGGTATCACCAACTCGATAGACACTGAGTTTGTATAAGCTCTGGGAGTTGGTGATGGACAGGGAAGTCTGGCGTGCTGTGGTCCATGGGGTCTCAATGTGTCGGATACGACTGAGAGACTGAACTGAACTGAACTGAAAGACTTTTTTCTAAGCAGTTTTATACATATATTATATTTACTTTTAACTACTGTTTTATTTTACTTAAATGGATATAGAAAAGATAACTTTGTTAAATTCATTTGTTTAAATTTAGGAAGCATCTCAATATTATTCTAGGTCATATTTGTAAACAGTAAGAAGTACCCATTCTATTTTATATCTCTAAAATTACATCCTCATGAGGTATCTCTGTAAGCTTACAAGGAAAATCAAGCAACAGGGAATAAATGTTTCATTCTATTATCCCTGGGTAATATGAATAGACAAAACACATGCAAAGCTAGGATTATAAATAGGGGTACTCTATATTGCCTACAGGTATTTTCCCCATTTGCTTCTCTTTAAAGCCCAAAAGTCTTTTTTTAAGAAATGTATTTCAAAGAAACTTAGAAGTAATTCTTAGAAAACTGTCTACATAATAGTAAGGCAATAAGTCAAGATTCAGTTGAAAATTCTTTAAAAGGAAAATTTTTAAAAAGCATATTTTTTAGAAAAATCAGAAGCCACTAAATCTATGACAACTAAGTACATTCCTGAATAAACATTTTAATAGCTATTGAAAAAATTATAAGAGATTTCAGAATACAGTACAAATCCCATGGTACTTAGTGTTAGAAAACCTAATTTACTTTCTGCGCTTTCCTCCCTCTGTGGATTGAATTTTGTCTCCCATAAAAGACGCTGAAGTCCTAACCCTCAGTACCTGTGAATATAATTTGGAAATGGTGTCTTTGCAGATGACAAGGTACAATGAGGTCATTAGAGTGGGTCCTGATCCAATAAGACAGACATCCTTATATAAATGGGGCATTTGGACACACAGACTGGCATGTATAGAGGGAGGACCATGTGATGCTATAGGGAGGACACCATCTAGCAGCCAGAGGAACTCCCACGGCTATCAGAAGGCATAAAACAGATTCTTCTTCAGCTCTGAGAAGGAACCAACTCTGCCCAAGGCAGATTTATTTTAAGCTTACACCAACTTTTCCACAGATAGAGTTAGAGACCTTTTCCTGGCTTTGAAGGTGTCTTCTTAGTTTTGCGAACGTGAGGCATGAAGGCAACTTCTTCCTTGGAAAAGGGAGAGGGTGTAATATGAACAAATCTGCCATCTGTTGAGACTCGTGATTCTTCTAGAAGAAAGAACCCACCTGTTCCCTAAAATTCAAAGTTTGAGAGACCTGTTAAGATGGATCAGGATCTCTTTTCTGCCACAGACCCCACAAAAGTCTGTGGCAGGAAAGAGCAATAAGTCACTAAAATAAAATTGCCTTGAGGAAAGGGAGCACATCAACTGGAGGCTTGGATTTGGACATATGGATGTTTCTGAGAGATGAGGTAGCTGGAGGCATATGCAGGGAACCCTTCCAAACTCAACAAGGCCACGCTGCTTCAGGGAATAATGCCTGGACCTGGAAATGTGATCAACAAGAGCTGTAATCAAGGCATGTAACGAGAGGTATCCCTGCGAGCTAAAAAGAGATGCATACCTATCAGGCACTTGGCCACAGGGAATAAGTTTTAGCTACAGAATTGTTTGAGGTGCGTTTACCACGGCAACACCACGTGGCAGCCAGAAGCAATGGTAGGAGTGAATGAACAACTCAGATCTGTTCTCTGCGGGCAGTTGTAGGGTAGAATGCCTCTTTTTAGACTTACAGGTTTCTGGATTCCTGCTAATATGTAATTGTTTGAGCTATTAATTTGACAAATAAATGTGAATGTTTCAAGTAAAATTCAAAATACCATAGAGAACACATATAATACCCAAATTGGAGGGAACAGAAGGGTGAATCAAGGTTCAAGCAGCAAATGAAGGTGTAAAAGATATCTAAGGTAAGTGATTCTGGGAAGGGTCAGAGAAAGGTTGCCTTCCAAACACGCCAGGAGGTCTGTTGTTAGATCTTATTGACTTAAACGGCTTACAAGCAAGGAAGTCATAAATAATGAGAGAATTTCAGTAAGACCCAGAGTTTGGTCCTGATTCTGCTGGTTACTGTGAAATCTTGTCTAAGTCCTTAAAGTCCATGTAGCTCAATTTCCTCATCTGTAAAATATTGATGATAATAATACTCTCCTATGCGGTTATAAGCATAGAAAAGAAATAATGCCTCTGAAAGCGCTGTGTTAGCTGAAAAATGTCCTGCTAATAGTAGATACTATCAATTGTTATTACTAAAATGAAAAATTATCCAGTAAAACTTCACAACAAGGTAATAATTACTCTTTTCCCTTATCAATCATCCTTCCTTCATAAATAGGAATTTAAACAACTTTAGAAGAGTCCAATAAACATGAGACTACAAGTATTAGACCATGCCAAAATTATGAAATTTCATTCTCTATACATGAGCAAACATTGGTTTTCTACAGCTAAAACCAGTCACTTTTCTTTCAAAGAGATATTAAGAATGGAAAAAAACCTCAGCAAAGAGTCAGGCCTGTTTCAGGCTATTGTGCAGGACCAAACTTGACAAAGAACAAAAATCACCCTTTTCTCCAGCTTCTCTGATGTAACTGGTACTATCATCCACAATCGTCCAAACTGCAAACAGTTCTCTTTCCCTCTAGTGTCTCAATCTTCTATATACCACAATCTATTGGAGAAGGAAATGGCAACCCACTCCAGTATTCTTGCCTGGAGAATCCCATGGAGGGAGGAGCCTGGTAGGCTACAGTCCATGGGTCGCAAAGAGTCGGACACAACTGAGCGTCTTCACTTTATCACTTATTAAAGATATAAAAACTTTTCAAGTCTGAGAAAGTTATAAATCAGAGAGTAGGAAAAATAAAAATGAAAAACCAAGTGGTACTTGGCAGTTTCTTTAACAAAAATAAAACTAGTATATGGTGCAAAGTAATCACCAACAAATGTCTTAGTAATTTATTTATAAATAAAGTTGAAGTTAAATAAGAAAAAATACTGTCCACTTAAATAGGTGCTTAAACCCTAGAGGTGATATATGTTCTCTCCTATTCTACAACTAGATAATGCTAGTCTGCCTTGGTCCTGAAATATTAAGACTAATTTCTCACTCACGTAGCCTCATTAGATCAGTGAGACATGGGATCTATTTATAACATGGAAATGCATACATGGAGATATCAAAAGGCCTTAACTATATTCATAGGCCCTTGGTTAATTAAATTAATTTAGCAAGGAAGGGAAGAAGTCTTGACAAACTAATTTATTTCACTTCAATTTTTAAGGAATAATTAGGATGGTAGAGTAGTGCTGAAAAGTATAGAAAAGTCATCATTTTGCAGAGTAGATGACAATTTTTCATTTCCGGTGTCAAAAGTTTCAGGTGAAATCTTAAATACAAAGCACATCTACAAACAGGAGTTAGTACTACAGCTGGCAATACAATATCAATGTAACAAACAGAATCAATTTATTTCACCAAACTTTTATGAAAAATTTTCTATGGGCCATGTACTCTGCTATTTATTGGGGATTCAGGAATGGATAAGATGCAGTCCATGTTCTAAAAATGTTTTGATGGTCTAGTAGGAAAGACAGACATGTAAATGAATTGTTTAAATGTGGTGAGAAGTTTAACCACACAGTACAGAGGTAGCCCAGAAAAGGAAACAATGAACTATTTAGAAAGGAGATGAAGGAATGTAAATGTCAGTTTTATTTTAACTTACTTAAGCTAGAAACTGGCTGGCTAACGACTCAATTAACCAAAATGTATGGGGAAAGCATATGGCTCAGACACTAGAAGACGTCTAAGGAATCTAAAATAAGAAGAAATGGCCAGGACTATGCTATGACTTTGGGACTTCCAGGTGGCACAGCGGTGAAGACTCCATCTGCCAAGGAGACGAGGGTTCAGTCCCTAAGACAGCAAGATCCCCTGAAGGAGGAAATGACAACCTCCTCCAGGATTCTTGCGGGGATAATCCCAGGAACTGTACATGGAATCAGATTTCATGGGGAGACATAGAGTCAGACACAACTGAGCGACTGAGCACATGTTCTGACTTTTGTGGACCCAAGCCAATTTTACTCCATTAAAAACTTTCTAAAATTACATTTTCAATTACATTGTATAAAAGTGAATATATTATTATGTATAACTAAATCATTTTGCTGTACACCTGAAACTAACACATTGTAAATCAATGATATATTTCAACGAAAAAGAAAAAAAAAAAAAACATGAGACACACAATAAAAATACAAATAGGCTGAAAATAAAAGAAAATATATAAACTTGGAAAATGGTTAAAATGTAGGATTATATGTTATGTATATTTTATTACAATAACAAAAAAAAAAAAAACAAGCTGAATCCAGCAACTTACAAAAAGAATTATTGGGTTGGCCAAAAAGTTCATTTGGGCTTTTCTGTAACATCTTACAGGAAAACCTGAATAAAGTTTTTGGCCAACCCAATATATGCCATGACCAAGAGGCATTTAGATCAGGAAAGCAAGGTTTTCTTCCATAGTTTAGTTGATACAAAATAGCAATAGAATAAAAAACAAATAACACATGATAATCTCAATAGATGAACAAAAAACATAAAAATAAATATATTGATACACATTAACCAAAATTTAATTTTATTCAAATTAAATAAATTGGAATAAAATTAAACACATTAAATAAAATTTAATTTTATTCAAAGTTCTTTTTTTTTTTTCATTCTGATTTGAAGAGAAATTAAAACATTTTTGTGGGTCCCTAAAAAATGTTGTGGATTCTTTACACCATGCCAACTATGCTCAGTGAATGACATACCTGGTGATGGATTTTTATGAGCCAAACATTACAGGGGCATTTCACACATATATTGTTGTTTAACTCTCTCTACATCTCAGTGTTTACAGATGAAGAAACAGAGTTCAGGGTGGTAAGAAACCTTCTGAAGGTCACACAGTTAACGAGACAGCATGCTCAGATTTAATAAGCCAAGCATTAGGACTAGATACAAAACTTGTTCATTTTCACCTGTCATGTCAATATTTCCCTTATAATACATGCTACCAGCCCTCAACTGACTCACCTTAAAGATGAGGAGACAAGTATGTATGAAAGCAAAGGCAATGAATCTGGACCACAGGAACTTCAGAAAGAGACAGCGTCTGCAACGTGGCAGTGCAGGAGGCCACATTAACGCAAATGCAGTTACAAAACGAAGCGTGGTCTGAAGCAGGTGTCCATTCAATGTGAAGGCACCGAGAACTAACGGTTAACTAGCAGCTTAGCTCTGAAGCCTGAGTGTCAGCTTCATAAATGCTATATATTTTCATTTCTCTGAGCCTTGTTTTTCTATAAAAGAGACAATAAAAATGTTATGGTGTTAATTCAAACCGAAAGTAAAACTGTTAGTCACTCAGGCGTGCCTTACTCTTTGTGACTCCATGGACTGTAGCCTGCCAGGATTCTCTAGGCAAGAATACTGGAGGGGATAGCCATTCTCTTCTCCATGGGGCTCTTCCTGACCCAGGGATCGAACCGAGTTTCCTGCACTGCAGGTGGATTCTTCACTGTCTGAGCCACCAGGAAAGGGCTGGTGCTAAGGGTTAAATTATTTAACACTTGAACGGCACTTAGAATTGTGCCTGGGACAGAGTATAAACTTACTAAATGCTAATAATTTTTTATAAATCTTTGTAATTAGAACATCTTACAGTGTATAATTGAAAAAATTAAAATACTAGCTATATTCTGTTTCTTTTTGGAGTTTTCTCAATATAACAACAACAAACATATATACGTACACAGTCTCCCATTTTAGATATCTGACTAAAACAATCCCAGATTCTAGAAGATGGATATGGAATTGGTATAATTTTCCCTACTTTTTAGCTGAGAAAAGTAAGCTATTGAAATATTAAGTAATTTGACGAAGATACGGGAGTGTTTTGGATGGATGATGATGGTCTTGTCACATTTTCAAAACTTTAATCATTTGTTCCTTAAAATCTTAATTTCTTATCATGTCAGCAGTGTCCAGATAGTTGTGGTAGACTCATCAGCTGAGTTTCTCCTACTCTCCAGGCTCTTAATTCTCAGTGATGGCTGAAAATGTCAACCTCAATGTGCTTTCAACACCTTAATTCAACTCAGAGCCCTACTCCTAACTGCACTGATAGCTATCTGGGTCACTGGTAACACCCTCTTCCTCATCACACGGGGTCAAAAATTCAGCTCATCCTGAAACCCTCTCCTGTCCCCCTCCCCTAGTGTCAACTCTTGTCAATTTCTCATCCACCATGTCCTTGCATCTGTCCCCGCCTTCCCATTACTACTCTCACTGTCTGCTCCGCTCAAGTCTTGACTAAATCTGCCCCTCACTATTAGAATTCAATGACTGCCTCCTGACACATAGCACATACTCTACTTCCAACCCCTCCACCTTCCACACCATCCTAGGCACTGTTGCTGAAAGAACTTGCCTACAGACAAGAGTCCAGGCAGCTCTGTTGAGCATTTTAGGCTCCTTCTGGTCTGTTTCAACCTATTTATCTAGCCTTTTCTTTTTCTATGCAGCTCACATCCAGTCAAATGGGAGTATTACAGAATATGCTGGCATGTTCCCACAGTTCTGTTCCTGCTATTTCATTATCTGGATGTCATTTACTCTATTTACATTTGTCAGAATTCTACTCACCGTCCAAAGCGCCAATCAAATGCACCATCTTCCAATAATTCTTCTCCTGTATTCTACCAGTTCCCTCTCTTCCCACCAAACCTATCTTCAACGTCTTAATAGTTTTTGTCATGTATTTTGGACTTCCCTTGTGGCTCAGGGATAAAGAATCTGCCTGCAATGTTGGAGACCTAGGTTCTATCCTTGGGTTGGGAAGATCCCCTGAAGGAGGGCACAGCAACCCACTCCAGTGTTCTTGCCTGGAGAATTCCTTGGACAGAGGAGCCTGGCAGGCTATAGTCCACAGGGTCGTAAAGAGTTGGACACGACTGAAGTGACTGGGTACATAGCACATTATGTATTTTAAAAGGGCTCAGCATAAGTGTTAACTCTTCTGGAAGCCTTTGCCATCCCAGCCTTGCATCCCAGCCTCTGCCCCTGTCCTACACTTTCCTCTGCTTTCCATACTTTTATTATTATATTAAATATACAGTTTTATAATATTTGGAAATGCCTGTCCCCTAGCTGGTAAACTCCTTACCCTGACACACCTTGGACAAACTCCTTACCATGTGGAGTTCAACACAAACATATTCTATTAATCAATATGTATATTGTCAATATAATTATCCCCATTTATATCTATACTTCGTATTAAACTTTTTGAGCCATACATCCAAAGCCAATAAAATATCTTATTGTTGTGATTATAATACAGATATAAAATGAATGTATGATGGTATGATAAATTTTATTTTATCAAACTAATGATTTATATGCTGTAATTGTTCATTTTTGAATCTAGCCAAAAGTGTGTGGCCTGTGTTGAAGCACCATGAAGAACTGTTGGGCAATAAGAAGTCTAAAATCCTTCATTAAAGGCATTTCCTAGGCCTCAAACAGCTTTCCTTACTACAGTTCTTCATATGCACTTATATCATAAAAGCTTCATGATGAATACATTCTATCATTTTCCTAGTAAGTACTCCTAGTGAAAATTACTTAATTAATATGTAAGTCATTAATATATTTAGTTTCTCCAGAGAACTGGTTAAATTAACATGAAGAACTAAGAATTCAAAATATAAACGTAATACACTTAAGCCCTGTGCATAAAAATTCATATCACTCATAAAATTACATTCCATGCTACAACTAGCATTTTTTTAAAGTCATAGATTGTAGGATTTAAATTTCCTAGTAGTTTAACTCTACTTAAATAATAGAAATTGTAGAATAGTCACAGTGAAAGTCAATTTGAAATTCTAAAAAGATAAACACCTCTGGTAAAAATGATTACTATGAATGTAAGGATAAAGAAAGGAGACAAGACTTTTTACATTTTAGACTAGAAATATCAGATGAAGTATAAGAGAAATGTATACATTGCTGAAGTAAGGTGGTTTTAAATACAAGGAATTTTTTAATATGATCATGAGGCTAAGTGAGTCTGCAGATGAGCGCACTGCTGCAGAAATGCTTCTGGGAACGTCCACATGTTTGACTGTAACGTGCATCACTTTTAAACTCTAATTAAAATAAACTTTCAACCGCAGTCCTTACTGGAGGCTGAAGCAAGCAAAGGTAGAGAAGCACAGATTTGTTTATATTGGAGACTTTTGATAAAAAGAGTATATTTTAGTCAGTCTTATATGGACATGGCCAGTTACCAGCAAGGTAACTGAGTATAATATAACGTTCAATAGATAACTCCAAAGTACAAGTTTTAAAGATAATAAAAATTTGAATTTGTTATGTCATTGAAAACATATAACTGAATTAAATTGCTATTAGAATTGCCAAGTCTGAAATATATGTTGGGAACAATATTAGAAGATATTTTTAAAAAGGAAAATGAAAGAAGAGGCGATTGGATTTTGCCACACATGTGGTAAAAAGCAACAATTGAGCTAATTTAAGCCTTGCCCCTAAATGTGATTATCCCTAAGGCTAGTGGATGATGAACCAGACTTCATTTCAGCCAACTTGCCTTCTCTATTTTCCTTGAAACAAGATAGGTGGGTAAGGCAGTTTCTTAGTGTTAGAAGCTTAATTTTCAAAGTAGATCTTCCAAAATGATTCCAGATTTGAAGATGACAAAGCTTCTTGATATTTTTCACATGTTTTTTGAGGTTTAAATAAACGTTTCCAAGTCACCTCACTCTTTGAGCACTCTTCCCTCTACATTTCTTCAAAAACACGATTGTATTTGGAAATTAAAAGATTAAGAAAGGCTCTGGTGAAGAAATGGAACGCCAAGAACAACAAACTGCCTTTATTCTCATATAAAACTTACTTGGTTCCAACCATATGTTTACATAGTAATTTATTTACACAGTAATGGAAATATATCCACTGTGTGTAAGCAATAATGATGTAATTTCATCAAGAATTTATCATTTTCATCCCTTGAGGGAGAAAAGGCTGTAAGAATTGATCTCCAAACTTACTGCCTTTGCAAATCATATTTCTGGAACTGAATAGGAATTTTGAAAAGGTGTCACTTCATTATAAATTTTCATTAAACCAATGTTTAAAACTATGACACTGAACAGCAAATCTCAAATCATAATAATTTACATGGTGGATGAAATTCTCAAAGTGAGATGGTCAAATGATAGTAGATGGCACATGCGTAGGACTTTACCAGTTACAGATCACATTTATAAACACATCTCATTTGATTCTCCAAACAATCCTATAAGGTAGGTTTCTTCACTCTATTGTATAGATGGAAAAACTGAATCTTAGAGAAACTCGGAACAGTGTAATAGACCAAAGGAATCCAGACTGGGTCTTCAGATTCCAATTTCTTTATACTCTGCTACATCTAAAAGTGTACTAAACAGTCATACAATAATTTGGTTAATTTACTTGTTCACCAGAATAGGTAGAAGTGCAAAAACAAAAACAAAAGTAACAAAAGAAGGCAAAAACTATTTTCCACAGACTATAATCATAAATATGGTAAGGTAACTAATTAACAGGAAAAAAAGCTCATTCAGCAAAACCAGTTCTCGGTAATAGCTTGAATTAAGTCTTACGTATTCATATCTTTGTGAGAGTTTTGACACTTTGTTCAGTTAATATTAATAATCAGTTCAGTTCAGTCGCTCAGTCGTGTCTGACTCTTTGCGACCCCATGAATCGCAGCACGCCAGGCCTCCCTGTCCATCACCAACTCCCGGAGTTCACTCAGACTCGCGTCCATCGAGTCAGTGATGCCATCCAGCCATGTCACCCTCAGTCATCCCCTTCTCCTCCTGCCCCCAATCCCTCCCAGCATCAAAGTCTTTTCCAATGAGTCAACTCTTCGCATGAGGTGGCCAAAGTACAGGAGTTTCAGCTTTAGCATCATTCCTTCCAAATATTAATAATAGTGTTACTATAATAGTACTAAGTAATAGTAGAAATGCTAAATTCTCTTTGTTTTGTGCTGGAGATGGTGTGGAGAAAAGGGAAGCCTCCTACACTGCTGGTGGGAATGCAAATTGATACAATCAGTATGGAAGACTATATGAAGATTCCTTAAAAAGCTAGGAATAAAATCAACATATGACTCAGCAACACCACTTCTAGGCATATACCCTGAAGAAACAAAAAATAAAAAGACACATGCAATACCAATGTTCATTGCAGCACTATTTACAACAGCCAGAACATTGAAGCGACCTAGATGTCCATAGACAGATGAATGGATAAAGCAGCCGTGGTACATATATGCAACAGGATACTACTCAGCCATAAAAAAGGAGCACATTTGCATCAGTTCTAATGAGCTGGATGAAGTTAGAGCCTATTATACAGAGTGAGGCAAGTCAGAAGGAGAAAAACAAATATTGTATATTAACACGTATATATGGAATCTAGTAGGGTGGTACTGCAGAATCTGCTTACAGAGCAGCAATGGAGACGAAGACATAGAGGACAGACTTATGGACAAGGGCTGGGGAGAAGAGGGAGAGGGTGAGGTAATGGAGAGAGCAGCAAGGATGCACACACACTTACAGATGTGAATAGATGGCCAAGGGGATTTTGCCGTATGACTCGGAATTCAAACTGGGGCTCGGTAACAACCTAGACAGGTACGAGTGGGCAGGAGGTGGGAGGGAGATTCAAAAGGGAGGAGACATATGTACACCTATGGTTAATTCACGTTGATGTATGACAGATATCAAACCAATACAGTAAAGCAATCATCAACCGATTAAGAATAAATATTAAAAAAAGAAAGTGCTGGTCATACATTCACACTCGACTCTTTGTGGCCCATGGACTGTAGAATGCCAGACTCCTCTGCCCATGAAATTCCCCAAGCAAGAATACTGGAGTGGGTAGCCATCCCATTCTCCAAGGGATCTTCCCAAGCCAGGCGTCATATCTGGATCTCCTTCATTGCAGGCAGATTCTTAACTATCTAACCCACCAGGGAAGCCCTAGTAAATACTATATATACCTACAATTCTGGGGATAAAAATAAATATGTTAATAATATTCTGAAATCTATTTGAATTAATGAAAAATGTATTAATAATGCACACAAATTGGTGAAATTGATCATATAAATATCTTCTATAACACAAATATGTCATACAACTTATTTCTCTCCTGTGTATCAAAAAAATTAAATAAATATTAAGAACATAAACAACTTTTTTCCCAAAGAAACTGCCACGATTCTAGTTATTCTTAGCTTTTCCAAATCACATTTTGTTTTGCCACTACAAAGCTGTTAATTAAAGCAACTATAATGCAAACCTACTGAGTCTGTTAATTATTTTCCTTATTCATTCTTCCCTCCCTCACCTCACCTTGTTTTATTCTTAATTCACACTGCATATAAACAGCAATTAAAGTACAAATCAGAATGTTACTTGCACAAATATATTTTATTTTCATATACAACCTGTACTCTTAATTCAACTGCTTTTTACAAAAGAGTTAGCCAAAATTTTCCTCTAATCAAGCAAAAACACTAGTAACAATATGTGAAGGTTATAATAAAAATATATTTTATAGAGCAATTTTAAATTTTTAATATTTTATTCTTGGAAGATATCATTGACATATTTAGTAGCTGGTATGATTTCAGAAAAATGTAGTTATGGATAACATCGAAATGTACCTCTTAGTTTTTATAAGATTTATAGAAAAATGACTCTCACACTATACGTCTTCAAAATAAAATTTTGACCTAAGATTTTATCATAATTAGTACAGGAGTAATAATGATTATACAAATATCTACTATTTGCCTAAATCTCAAACTATCACAGAAATGTTTTAGGATCATGCAAGGCCAAAATTTAAGGAATAACTTGTGGGCACTAAATTTTCTAAATATGAGAAAATAATAAAAAGACAGAAACATTCTATTTTGTACTAGTTACTTTAGAAAAAAATACTGTGCTGGTTATTACAGTTGATACAGAGCTGCTTGTTGCTGTGCCCAGCTCTTTTGTGACCCCACGGACTATAGCCCACCAAGCTCCTCTGTCCATAGGATTTCGCAAGCAAGAATCCTGGAATGGGTTGCCATTTTATTTTCCAAGGGATCCTCCAAATCCAAGAATCAAACCCACGTCTCCTGCATTGGCAGGTGGATTCTTTACTACTGACCTAGCAGGGAAGTCGAGAGCTGCTGTAGTTATTGCTGGTAAGTGATACCTATGCTTGCCAATAAAAATAGTCTGTCCAAAATATGGGAGACACTTAAGAATATGCATTTCCTCTGTTCTGATTTTCCCTTCTTTTAGCAGGCCAAGTTAAACGCCCCAAAGTTTCCAAAACAGCACAACTACATCACAAGCTACTGTGAGTCTCTACTTTTTGAGCTGCTTCTTCCAGTTTAGCCTAACCCCTGTGCAGTTATATTTAACTTTTTGAAATAAAGAGGCCTCATGTCATCTTTTCATTCAAATATCCTTCAAGGCTTTCTCTTATCTACCACATTATGTGTTTTTTTTCTTTTTTTTGCACCTAGTTTAAAAGAAACTCCAAACAGAGTGCTCCTTTTCCACTCAAATGTATTTGTAGTGATTCTCCAACAAATACAATTGAGTATCCAGTCATGCCCTCTACATTCCTATCTGCCAAGCCCTTTCACATCCAGTTTCTTTCATCCAGCATGTCTTCTTTCTGTCTATTCAGCAATCTCCTGCTACCTTCATATTCTATCTGAACTCCTTGCCAAGAACTGAGCTCTCCATTTGTGGAAATACTAGAGTACTTAAACATATACGTGTTCATTCGGTAATTACATGGTCATACATTATTTCATATTTTTCTGTATTTCCAGAACTCTCAACATAGTGCTTGGTATATAGTTGGCTTTTAACACCCAAATGTGTTTTGACTATTGCAGCAAAAGGCTGTTGTAACAGCAGCTAGCTTTTGAAGACAATAACTGCACCTGTTCCCAGAACCTGTCTAAGAAAGGCATTATACGGAAGCTTAAAGTACATAAAAAGCTCTCTTCAAACTTTATGAGGCTGTACATTTTCTTCTACACATCAAACTGTAGTAAGTTAATGTTCTTCTCTTGCAGACATGAAGTGGTGATGTCCAGTTCATCATTGGCTTTTGGTGTTTTGAAAATTTCCCTGGAACTAGAGGTGGCAAGATTTAAACATAGTTGCTGCTGAAATCACTTTTAAAATAGGCATCTCTGGAAATATCTTAAGTTTTTTTTTTTTTTTTTTTTATCCTATGAAATATACTGACAAGGAGCCAACCTAGCTGTACTCTGCAATTTACAAGAAGGAAACTATGAAGAAAAAGAGAAAGCAAAGAGAGCTGATATATGATGATTTGAGTAGAGGCTCTTAAATCCCCAGACTAAAGAATTCTGTTAACAGCCCTGCATTCTTTTGGAGAAGAAGGCAGTGAGGGAGAAAACTGGTTAAATGCATTAAATTTAGAATACAGAAAGAAGTTCAATGGCACCAGCTATTCAAAATAAAGTAAAATTCAGCCAATGTACAACTGGGTAAGCAGGGCCATTCAAAATAAAATAACTATTAAGATATATAGATAAGGGAGAAAAGGTAATATGACCATAATGCATATATATATATATATATTCAAAAAAAGAAGTAAAAATGCAAGAGTGAAGTCAGACTTCTAGCACATTGGGCAAAATAAGTGAATTCGGATTCCTATGCCTTTCTCAGGAAGGATGTGTTCACAGTTCAAATGTGCGGGGTGTGCGAGGAGCTGAGTCCTACCTCAGCCATGGCACTGCATCATAATCTCTTTTCTCATTCACTGATACTCCACAAAGCTCCAAATCCAGACTAAACATCCTGCTACCTGTCTAGTAAGTATCTTTATAGACAGAGAGCTGTGGGAACAAATTTTCATATATATCATATCTACATTTTTTTTCTTCTTGCTAGTAGGATTAGATGGAGAAGGTGATGGCACCCCACTCCAGTACTCTTACCTGGAAAATCCCATGGACAGAGGAGCCTGGTAGGCGGTGGTCCATAGGGTCGCAAAGAGTCAGACACGACTGAGCGACTTCCCTTTCACTTTTCACTTTCATGCATTGGAGAAGGAAATGGCACCCCACTCCAGTGTTCTTGCCTGGAGAATCCCAGGGATAGGGGAGCCTGTTGGGCTGCCGTCTATGGGGTCGCACAGAGTTGGACACGACTGAAGTGACTTAGCAACAGTAGGATTAGAATGACTTTACATCCCGTCTTGCCCCAAATGACCTGTATCTGTTTCCACAATATTAATTATTAGTAGTGCCCCCTTTTAGAATAGAAAGCATTATGGTATGGATAGTCACGTAAAAGTAGTCAAAATAGCTTAAAAGTGATCAAGAGATATAAATTATGATACTAAACGCATAATTTTTGTAGGGCTGCAAAGAGGAAAAACTGTCAAATATCCATAGTTCTAAATCCTAACCTCAAGAAGCTGTCATATGAATACACGCATGGCTCAACACAACTCTTCACCAACAAATGAAAAGCAGGTCAAAGCACATGTCTCACAGATGGAAAGGTCATACACCTCTGCATATGAGGGTAGCATATTTTTATAAAATGCTGCAGATATTTATGTCATACAGACTGTGTAACATTCAGTAAACTGCATGCTGAGGCACCATTTTCCAGCTGGTTGGTGTTAGAACACTGCACTCTAAATTTAAAATAGATTTTACCTGAATTTTCAGCTTAACCTGACATCTGGCTAGCCACAACTAATACAGCCAGAGCTGGGAAGAGCAGTACAGAGAAAATCAAAACTAAAATGATAGCAATAATTCTAAATACTTCAACCAGTATGATGTGAATGGTTTAAAGTCTGTTATTAAAAAATAAAGACTCTTAGAATGGGTAGACTTACATATGTAAATTAAATGGTTACAGAAAGATTCTAACTAGAAGATATAATAGTATAACAGGCAAGAGAATAATAAAAAGCAAGAATAAATGATGAGAATCCTATAACATGTAATAGAATTCTATGTGAAAAGCGTAAAATTAAACCAAGAAAGCTATTTTGACAAAAGTTAGAGTCAAATAATATTTCAGTTATTGAAACTTTATGCTAACAAGCTTCAAAACTTATAAGGCAATAATAGAAACACAGAGCCACTGACCATTTTACAAGAATAACTGATCTCTCTCAGAAATTGGTCATTTAAGTATATAACAATAATTAAGGGATTCAAATATTTACTTATTACAGCAAATTTGAATTTATCATTACATACACATATAAAATAATGTACCCCAGAAATATAATCCCATAAATCAAGAAATGAATTATTTTTAAATTAAAATATCATCTGTTAGGAAAGAAAATTTCAACGCAAAAACAGAAGAGCCTACAGATAACCTTTTTCTTGAGGCAATGGAATAAAATTATAAATTAACAATAAAAATTAAATATTCCCACTTCTGCTGCGATTCATGGGGTCACGAAGAGTCAGACACAACTGAGCAACTGAACTGAACCGAACTTCTAAAATAATTTAATTGCTAATGTTTTTTTTCTTTAAAGTCTAAATAATTTCTGGTTAAAAGAGAAACTAAAAATAACATTACAACTTACTTAGAAATAAATGACAAAATGAACCATATGTACCTAAAGGTCTGAGATGAAGTAAAAATATTTTTTTATGAGGTGCTACAGACTCATGTTTTATGACACTTACTATGTAATAGGGAAAGTATGTAATTTAAATGTAAATGTTAGAAAATAAAAAGTCTAGAACTAAAAATCCAGTTAAAAACAACCCCACAATAATAGTAAATTTGGGAGAAATTATCAGTGAAAGAAAAGAGAAATACAAACCCAGAAAAGAATGAAGTAGAAAATCAAAGAATATCTAATTATAAAAGCAAAAGCTTGTCCTTTTAAAAGATATATAAAATATATTTTTCAAGATTCATTAAGTTAAAGAAGAAAATATAATTAATTAACAAGGGGTCATAAGTATAAACTAAATTAAAATAAAAGCAAACATAAGCAAATAATGGTCAAACTTTTTTGCCAGTAATTCTAAAAAAATTAAATAAAACAGATAATTTTCTTTAAAAATATACAAAAAATAGGAAAATCTGGAAACTTGAAACAGCCATGAGGAGAAAATAATCTACTCCTAGGAAGAAGCAAGTTCTTTTGTAAAAGTATTAAGAAGCAGATGATCACTACGTTATTTACTGTTCCAAAACATATGAAAAGAGGCAAAAGTTCTTAATGCCTTCCATAAAGCTAAAATGAACCTGACATCAGGCCAGATAAAGATAAATAACATTAAAAAATTGAAAAGTGGTCCTATTTGCCTTACAGAATTAGAAAGTAAAGGCATAAATTACAGCAATCAAAGCAATATACATGAATGGGTGGTGGTAACACCACTCCATGTGCTCGTCAAGACTCAGAATTACACATCAAATATGGTGAAGTTTACTGTGTGTAAATTATACATTAATTTTAAAATAACACATGAAAATACAGCAATATATCCAAAGGTTAACATATCAGTATAACTCTTGAGAGTCCCTTGGACTGCAAGGACATCCAACCAGTCCATTCTGAAGGAGATCAGCCCTGGGATTTCTTTGGAAGGAATGATGCTTAAGCTGAAGCTCCAGTACTTTGGCCATCTCATGTGAACAACTGACTCATTGGAAAAGACTTTGATGCTGGGAGGGATTGGGGGCAGGAGGAGAAGGGGACGACAGAGGATGAGATGGCTGGATGGCATCACTGACTCGATGGACGTGAGTCTGAATGAACTCTGGGAGATGGTGATGGACAGGGAGGCCTGGCGTGCTGCGATTCATGGGGTCGCAAAGAGTCAGACACGACTGAGCGACTGAACTGAACTGAACTGATCTCAAAAACACAACAATGATTCAATATTACGAAATTTACTAATGAAATTCCTCAAGTTAGTTCATTTAAAAGGTATGTGTACATGTGTCATATTTGTAAATACATATATAAATTCAATTCCCTATTTATGAATCAAAAATCCATTTATAATTTGAAGAATCATGCTGTATAATAGAGAAATTCTAAAAACTTGACCTGAAAAAAAGATACCTTCTTGAAACTTAAAAAAGAACTTTTAATGATGAAATATTAGAAGGACTGTCATTTATGTCAAATTTAGGTAAGAGTGTCACTATTAGTGATACTATACAAAAATGGAGCTCTGCCCTAACTGATTTAATAATAAAATCATTCAGATGTTGCAAAATGAGACAAAACTCTGATAACATGTAGAAAATATTTTAATAGCTAACAAAGGAAATAAAAATACTAACTAAAAAATTTTTAGTACAAAATGGAATCCAAAGTAGCTAGATATGAGAAAATTATTATGTGATATTTAATAACACTTACCAAGTTAAAAATTAACATACGTTCTAATTACAATAGCAGAGAAATCAATAAACAGAAACAAACATAATGATCTGCAAAGTATAAAGTTCTATAAAAGTTAAAAAAGATACAGATAAGAGAATACATGTATGTTGTTAGTAGAAAATAAATGTTGATATTATAAAAAAATCTGTCCTCCCTATATTAAGCTATAAAATCAACTACAAGCACCAGAACAATATTTTTCTTTCTATTTGATTTTTTAAATTATGAAAGTATGACAACACATTTACAGGAGACTTGGAAAATACAGACCATATCTTTTTTTAGGTAGATAAATTAAGAATTTTAGTTGGAGTTTCAATATCAAATGTGCAAAAATCAACAGAATAAATATATAGAAAAGTAGACGGATATAGTAGACCTGAAAAGCACCATGAACCAATCCAACATAATTAAGATTTATACAATTCCCACGCAATAGTTGGAGGAGGAAATGGCAACCCACTCCAGTATTCTTGCCTGGAGAATCCTTTGGACAGAAGAGCCTGGCAGACTACAGTCTATGGGGTCACAAATTGTCGGACGTGACTTAGTCACTGAGCACGCATGCACACACAGAACAGTAGAATATAAATTTTATTCACGTTCACACGGACTATAACCTAGGAAACATTGGAACATATTCACGGACATAAAACAAAGTGTAAAAATAGAAAAATATTCTTTAGAACTTGAAATAATTTCTAGTTTAGATGGAAGAAAATCTCTATTATGTAGAAATCCAGGAGGCTTCCGAAAGAGGTATAATGAGGCAATATGGGCTTCTCCAAATACTATGAGGCCATAATAATTAAAATAATTTGAAACCAGAGTTCACAACTGACAGATCAGTGACAGAAATCAGAAATAAATTCATATAGATATGTGTATATATATACATATATACATATACATATGTGTATATATATACATATATATATATATTTGTTATATATATATAACTAATGTACCATATCAAAACATTGAGAGAAAGACAGGATTGCCAACCGAATAACTGACTAACTTTTGTGGGGAGTGATTTGGGGGATATAAAATAAAAGAAGTGTGCAGAGCAAAACTATGCCAATTAAGGGTTTGAAATTTGATAAAGTCACCATCTGCATTTCCAGCCAGTGGGCCACTGTCTATGGGGTCGCACAGAGTCAGACATGACTGAAGTGACTTAGCAGCAGCAGCAGCTACAGAGAAGACAAAACTGACATTCCTTGTGCAGAGTTCTGCAGAAGGATTTTTCTTAGTCTCTTGGTATTGAAACTAGTACTTTAATTTTTCATCATTACAACAGAAAGTATTTATTCCTTAGTGTCATACTTTTTGCTGTAACATAGCTGTAAGTTACAAATGGAACACAACTGTGTAAGCTGTGCAGCTTACAAAGTTGTGTAAGTTGTGCTGTGTAAATGGATACTTCTGCATCTGTTTGCATGGCACACTAGAATTAGGAAACTTGAAGAAAGATTTTACTGAATAAATCAACTTATCTAGAAGAGTAAGAAAAATATAAAAGATTTGTTTATTCAAAGAATACACAAGGACCCATCATCAGAATTAACATTTAAAACACACACACTTATTATGGCCACCTAAGTTGCAACTCATCATCCTTCATCACAAGTCTACAGAACATCTCTACTTAGCAAAAGAAAAACATACATGCTGCCTGATGGTTCTTCATTCATTAATAAGTAGTCCCCTTTGGGCAACCAACCCATGAGTTTTCCTACACAGAAAGCTACACACTTTAAATACTATAGCTAAAGGTCAGTATTTTCTTTAAAAATATTTTAACATAGACACAAATATTTTAATCTACCAAGATTCTGTACCTTAGAAGAACTGTGTCCAAATAACTATTCTACTATGGAAAGGTATATAGAGTCTTTAGGATGGTTTCCTCAGTGGCAGAGAAACACTTCACAGAGCAAAGGTTTCCTGCAAGCACCATGAGGTCAGAAACCAAACTGTCTTGTTTACTGACTTTTGGCAATAATTATCTCAGCAAATGTATGCAATAACTATTTGTGAATGATGGGCTAAAGATAATGCATATATTAGCTCTGTATCCTTCTGAAATTCATATGTTGAAGTCTAGTCCCCAGTATGATTGTATTTAGATGTAGGACCTTCGAGAGTTCATTAGATCTTGAGGGTGGAGCTCTTGTAAGGGGAACTGGTGCCCTTACAAGAAAAGACGTGTGAGGATGCTTTTCTCTCTGCTTTCTACCATGTGAGAATACAGTGACAAGAAGTACGTGCAGGCTAGGTCGCTTCATGTCCGACTGTGTGACCATAGGGACTGACAGGAGCCTGTCAGGCTCCTCTGTCCACGGGATTCTCCAGGCAAGAATATTGGAATGGCTTTCCATGTCTTCTTCCAGGGGATCTTCCTGACCCAGGGATTGAACCCACTTGTCTTATATCTACGGACATTGGCATGTAGGTTCTTTACCACTAGAGCCATCTGGGAAGCCCAAAAATGAGAAGACATTCATCTGTAAAACCAGGGGTGGGCCCTCAACAGACAGCTGACCCGCTATCTAAGGCATAGCGTATATGTTTGGGAGGTGTTCACACTCCACAATTTTCATAAATCCTACAACGTGAAAAAAACCATATCTACCAAGTAAAAAGCAACATACTTTTATGTATAACTAGCCTGGAAAATCCCATGGACAGAGGAGCCTGGTAGGCTGCAGTCCATGGGGTCTCGAAGAGTCGGACACGACTGAGTGACTTCACTTTCACTTTTCACTTTCATGCATTGGAGAAGGAAATGGCAACCCACTCCAGTGTTCTTGCCTGGAGAATCCCAGGGAGGGGGGAGCCTGGTGGGCTGCCGTCTATGGGGTTGCACAGAGTCGGACACGACTGAAGCGACTTAGCAGCAGCAGCAGCAGCTCCAAGACAAGCCTGCTAGATCCCCTTCCAATTACATTGTTCCTTCTAGGTAACAGTTTTGGTCTGAACATGTAAACTTTAGAGTCAAACTGCCCCTTCAGCCCAGTCAGAATGAAGCTACTCCAGCAAAACCTGCCTGACAGATTAAATTATGGTCCTTAGTGATTAAGACAAGGAGATTGGCATGTCCAGATTTCTGTAGGATGTTAGGCCAATTTTGTTGAAAGAAGATTTGCCCTCAAAGGACTCACTGATCACAGAAGGACAGAATCTTACAGTTCAAAGAAACCTCAGGGAAGAATCATTAATCTCATCACCCAATAACTTATTCAACAAGAATTCATTAAGTAACTAGTATAGAATCAACAATAACTTCTTGTCAAGGCTTCTCATTAACTAAAGGATCATCCGATTTCTACTTATGATAACCCTGAATAATAATTTTTTTCAACTTTTCATTCAGTTCAGTTTAGTTCACTTCAGTCGCTCAGTCGTGTCCGACTCTTTGCGACCCCATGAATCGCAGCACGCCAGGCCTCCTGTCTATTACCAACTCCCGGAGTTCATCAAACTCACGTCCATCGAGTCAGTGATGTCATCCAGCCATCTCATCCTCTGTCGTCCCCTTCTCCTCCTGCCCCCAATCCCTCCCAGCATCAGAGTCTTTTCTAATGAGTCAGTTCTTCACACCAGGTGGCCAAAGTACTGGAACTTCAGCTTCAGCATCAGCCCTTCCAATGAATAATAATCAGGACTGATCTCCTTTAGAATGGACTGGTTGGACTCCTTGCAGTCCAAGGGACTCTCAAGAAACTTCATTAGACTTAATCTATTCTATCAATGTAGGTATGCACTAATTTTGAAAGATGTGTCACCCTCAATACTTACTATTTTTAAGTTCAAATAAATGGCTCATGGTTTAATACTGTACTTCTAAAACAAACATATGTTAAAGAGGCTCAGCTGCTCATCATCCTTTGGACTCTGGAAGAATTAATTTCCAAACCAAACTGTTATACCCAAGTCGCAAAATCTCCCAATGACCACCAGGGAGCCGGTATCTGATGCAAAAGCAAGAGAGTTATTACCAAGCTCAAGCTGGGGCTCCCACCGTTACCGATGCAGTGGCTAAGGAGAGGAGCCCCGAGCTCTGGGTTACATTGCTTATATAGGGTACTCTCACGCAAAAAATTCAAAAAACAGGAGTTTCTGTGTTGGGAGACGTCTAATTGGTTACCTTCTGTGGAAAGGTTAGGTGTTGGATTCTGATTGGTTTTCATTTCCCAGGCTGGCCACAGGTTCTGATTGGTTCCCATTTCCTGGGGTTAATTGAATTTCCTGGGCAGGTCATAAGTCCTGAAGGTAAAGTCAGGAGATCCTGATCTGGGATCTGATTGGCTTGCAGGTGGTGGGGTGAGGTCAGGGGATTTCCGAAGACTCTTTCCTCAGAACTCTAAAATGGAGTCTTCTTTAACAAAATGGGTGGCTTAGGTTCTTCAAAACTATGTTGGGAAAAGAGATACTTGTAGAAAATTTGGGCCCAACTGAGTTGATTAAATGGGAAAATATTCGGTTGAAGACCTCATTGGTTGGGATAAAGTGTAATGAGAATGGTTAGAGATGAGTGACGTAAGAAAACGAAGGCCATAAATCCTGAAAAACAACTGTTAGAGGACAGAATAAAAAACAGACAACAGGGCGCCCCATCCAAGATAACATACGTACAAAGGCGACTGTGAAAAGGTTGATCACATCTTGTGGTAACTGTCTCAGGATGACAGAAGGGAAAAATGGTAAATATTCATGCATGGAACATCTCCAGTTTGTTCTATCTTCTGCCTTTGCTATAGAAGTATGTTAGGAGGCGGTATTAAAATTTGTATTTGCCTGTTTTTTTACTATCTACCTGTAAGTTTTTAAAGTGAGTTGTGTACCACAATTAGGGATAAATTCTTTGTATAAATTATATCCAGTCCTCTCAACAACCTTGTCAGGTAAACCTTAATATTTCCATTTCATAGACAAATAGTATTGACTCAGATTATATAACAGATCTAACATCACTGTCTTAGTTTGTAGTCTCCTGAAATCAGAGCCGAAGACTCAGATACAGACGGATTATTTGGGAGTGACTCCAGGAAACAGGATTGAGGTTATATGACTAATGAGAGAGGAAGAAAGGAGAGGTCAGTATAAGGACCCATCACTGAAGTTACTGCTGTGGGTTCCCCAGGGCTTGAACCCATGGGAATCTCCTACAAAGACTACACATGCCTCCCCGGGTTGTCCACCTAAATGCTGAGAGACTGAAAAGTTTATCCAGGGTTCCCAATCCCACTGATTAATGCTTTCCCCTGGAGCATTAGCATCCTCTTCCTTCCAGCCCTACTACTGATATTTGGGTGGAGAAGCTCTGACAACAGAAAAGCACATGGGCAGGAAGGTCACAGACATGCTCGTGTTAGCCTGAGGTGAACCTGAGCTTGCACAGAACTGTCTACTGCATCTGTGCCTGAAATCAGAGAGAAGCCAAGGATATGTGGCACAATACGTCAGAATCATCTGTGACAGTCACACAGTTCCTCAGTTGCTGAACCTGGAAATGAGCCCAGATAACGGAATTGCATCATCCATGCCTGTAACTTTCATGTACTCAACTGCATGCACCCAGCCAAAGGAGGCAGACAGAGATAAATGATCAACGGTTCAGATGACTCTGGCACCACTTCACGTGGTATGTATGCCCCAGAGTCAGTGTGATATGGGGACTGCAACTCTTTTTACCATATGAATACTTCAAAGCAAAGAAGGTCGTCATCATGTTGCAGTACATGTGTTCTCATACATCTGGTGAGGAGAAGGGAATCTATCTCAGTGCTGGAGGAAGAAAATTGATGCGCTGTTCTTATTTATGGGCAACAAAAGATGCAGTTACCCCACCAGGACCTTGACTATAAAGCGCTTGCCTTTCCATTACACAAATAGCATCACACCACATCAGCATCATTTTGCTGTCTGCAAAATCTCCCCATTTCATTTAGTCTTATGCTGATGCTACTGAGTTATGTGGTTTGAATCTGTAAAACATTTGCTGCATGGTCTGGAAGGAATGAGTGTTGTTGTGGGCACTGTTCAAGTGCACAGGGCAAAATGCTAAGAGGAGAGACACCAAGAAGAGAACTCAAGATCAAATCACTGCATATGATGAAGGCAGGAAAAGGAGCCCATGGCATCAGGTCCACAAACTGATGCTGTGGGGACAAAGGTCTCATCTGGAATTGTCTGGAATTGGAGATTTGGAAATAGAATGTTTCCTAGCATAGTTTGATAAGTCAACATATTAAATACAAAAATTGTGTGATCAAAAATCATAACAGAAAAGGGATCACACACTAAAATATGCCTATCGTGATTTTCCCCATCTGGACTGATTCAGCTTAGATGGAGTAAAAATCAGATTGCGATGAGGTCTTGCATGCAGGTAGTTTACTTGTGGTAAGTGATTCCCTAGAAACAAGAATGGAGATTGAGATGGTAGAAGTATGAAACAGAAAGAGGAAAGCCAATCCAGGGGTGGGCAGTTGAGTCAGTGGCAAATGCAAGCAATTGGGACTCAACTTATCGAGGACCCTCTCTCAGGAAATGTGCAGGACACATTTCAGAACTGGCTGTCTGAGACAGAAAAGAGGGGCATGGGACCATGCTCCTATCCCACTCTGATCACAGACTGAATCACATATGTGAATATACCGGACTAGCTGACGGGTCATCAAGCTACATCTCTGTTCATCTAATGCAGCAGGAACATTGTTATTGATAAGTTGCTAAGCATTGGCAGGTGGATTCTTTACCACTGAGTCACCAGGAAGACCACAGCAGGAATAGATAAGGCAAAAAAAACTGGGTTAGCAATATATGATATTGAGCATAAAAGGTGTCTAACACTCATATTAAAATGTATCCTCTGTCGACCAAAGTGCCCATATAAATCAAACCATGGTGACAAGGTCTTATGCACTTAATTAATGTAAAAATAATATAAACCCCAAATCATGGTGCTCCCAAGTCCAACCCCATATAAAGTCTGATTTGATTGGTCTGGGAGGGGAGGGTGCCTGGGACATAAGAACTTTTTCAAGTTCCCCCAGGTAATTATGTGCAGGCAAATTTGAGGAACACTGGCTGAAACAAGGCACAAGTTAAAAACCAAGCCTGCTTTTAGTAACTAAGCAGGGTCTACAATCCAAAAATTATTTTTACTCTAATTTAAGTATTTAGATCATCTGTTTCAGCTGAGAATGTCTGGGTCTGTTATCATTTTTTTATTTTCAAACGGGTCTCCAAAATCACAATGATCTTCCCTGCTGACTCAACAGTAAAGAATCTGCCGGCCAATGCCGGAGACGCAGGTTTGATCCCTGGATGGGGAAGAGCCCCTGGAGAAGGAAATGCAACCCACTCCAGTACTCTTGCCTGGGAAATCCCGTGGACAGAGGAGGGCTACATGGTGGGTCCATGGGGTCACGAAAGAGCTGGACATGGCAGAAGCGACTAAACAACAGTCCAAGATGACAGTCCCAACACCAGCCTTTGAAGCTGCTCCAAGGCAGGCGGTAGTTCTCCGTTTTATACTCACAGTGGACTGCCAGGTGACTGAGGATCAGTTTACCTTTTACAATTAATTCTTTGGAGACAAAGCTCTACAATGACTGACTGAAATAAATAAATTCAGTGATAATAAATGAAGTGATCTGCTGCTGGATGTTTGCCCCCAAAGGATGCATTACTAAGTAAGCTTGAGGTCGTTAGAATGTTGAGAGAGTAAAAGAACATATGCCCACTAGGTGTTTGACTGGCATAACTTATTAGCTTCAAGCTTCCTTTCCTCGGTAGAAAAGTAGGTCCTAAGGTCATGACTTCCTGGTTTTCATTTTCAGCTATAATGCATCCATCAGTGCTTTGACCTGGCCCGCCTTCAAGAGAAGGCAGAGCCTTGCCAGCATGTGTTCACAAAGCACAATCTGGGACGTGTCAGTTTCCTCATGTTATCATCAGAAATGTCTTGAAACACAAAATGCAGATATAAGAAATGACATCCCATTTTCTCCTGGCAGTTACAAATAACATTTTATAATAAGAATGATAGTACTCGCTTTTGGTATTTTTTCAGGCAAAGGGAAAAATAAAAGAATCAAGGTCTATTTATCCAGATCAATTGAAAAATGGAGTAACCAAGGTACTGGAAAATAATCTATTTAGTGCCATCACATGTTAAGTCTGCTTGGATTTCCATTTTTCAAAAACCTAAAACACAGGAAAATATCATTAATGCTAAAACTATTCAGAACTGATCAGGATTTGCTGAGCGATTAAACTCATCATTGTGAACATCTGCCACCATATACACAATACTGTCGATTTTTTTCCAAACTGGTCTCTACCTTTATAACTGAGTTAGCTGTTTCAACTAGATTTCCTAGACTTAGATGTCTAATTTTTTTTTTTTTTTAAGAAAGACCTCTAATCAACCCACTTTGAAAAATTCTACTTAGCAGCAAGGCACTTAATTATCTTGCTCACCTTTTGTTCAGTTGCTTTGCAAATAACAACATGAAACATTCCGTCTTTTTACTTCCAAGCTCTTCTTTTTCCTGATTAGATTCTACTTAAATAGCATCATGTTCCTTCAAGTTCCTCCAAGATGAGGGATTTTCTTTAATTACCTGAAACCTGCTGCTCTGCCTCTTTAGCATTCTAAGATATTTCAATCTACCGGCTTAAATCAACAATAAAACTACTTATTCCTAACAGGTTGAGTACTTTAAATCTCATCTTTTTATCAAGCTTCCATACTAATTCAAGAATACAAAGATATGCAAAGTAGATTTTGAAATCCTTGATTATGGCAACACATTAAAGTGGGGTTTCCCCTCAAATTTTTCATATACCTCATATAAAAAGAAAAAGTTACTATAATCAAACTATATCTGTGCAAGAAAAACTAAGGTTCTGTTAAAAATGTGATAACTGAAAAATGTGTTATCAAATATTGAAATGTTTTTTACATGAAAAGATCAAAAAGCAATGATTAAACATGAATTTTCAACCTGATTATAAAATGTCACTTGCATCTGTTGCACAAACAATAAAGAATTGGATATAGTTGCTGCCCAGTTAAAAAAAGGATGAGGTTTTAAAACTATAGGCTGATACCAGAACTAAAAAAGGATCAAATGGTAAAAAGTGAGGATGAGAGCTTTCAGCTAGAAGTTGAAATACAACCCCTAATGTTCACAAGTACTTCCAAGAAAAATGAGAGGATTCTAAAAAGAAATAGCTGAAAACCATGTAAACCAGAAGAAGAAAAGGAATTATTAGAAGAAACAGCTGAAAAACCTGTGAAGCAGAGCTATATGCCCAACTCTGTGAATTAGCAAAGATGAAGAAAAGTAAACTATTTTCCGCATAGAGTCATATCTAGCTAATTTCAATGAGTTTACCTTCATCTGACATAAACATTTTTGTTTTATTCAGAAGCAATACTTGCACACAAAAATTAAGTCAAACTGCTTGTAACTACATATACCTGATATTTGGCTGTGATATTTTTAGAGTCTTGGTTAAATAAAGACAAAAGTATTTATAATTAGATGCACTGTTGTTGAAATTATACTCCATAACAACCTAAAAGGTGAGATGAGATTCCCTAAATTACTCTTTCTTAAAAAGCAAAGTAAACATTTGCCTCAATAGAAATCTTTAGAGGAAAAAATGACATTTTAACAAAGAACACATATCTAAAAGGCAGTTGTCTGAAGAAAAATCACAATGTTATTAATCCCTGCATTAAATATAGCATCAAAACTCCTGCCTCCAATTTAAAAAATGAAACATACACGCACAATCTTTTTTCCAAAACATATAACTTCCGTAACAAATTGCCTGTCTGTGAATATTTCTTATATTTTCATTTTCTCCAAGTAAATGAAAAATTCTTTATAAACATTTTTAGTAATTAAGTGAAAGAATAAACAGAATATTCCAAATTGCGTAAAGCATCAGAGTTTAATTTTTAAAAATCCAACCATCAGATTGTTAAAAAAAAATTATGTGATGTGCAAAGACAAATTATAGAAAAAGCTCATAAAGTTAAAAATTAAATCAATTATAAAAGCTCATATTTAATATTTATATATCATATTTAAACCTGTACTAGTTTTCCCCCCTCAACTTTTAGAATTATATAGAAAAGCTGCTACGGGTATAGGCATAATATATATATTTTTCCTTTTTTTGAATATGAATAATCATCTTCCCTTTTGTAAGAGGCTTTCAAATTTCATGAATTTTCTGAATATGTAAAATTTTAAGAAGGTGGCGAGTCACAGAACAGAAAGAACATCAGGTTGTCCTTCAAAAGTCCTGAGTTCTAGACTGAGCTCCTCAACAAGTAGCTTGGATAAATCAGTTCTGCCATTTGACCTCAGCATTCTCATCCTTAATTAGGGGGAATGGGCATTCATTCCTCTTCTTCCTCTTCCAGTCCCGTGATTCTAAGTCAAGGGATGGTTTCCCCAATTCTAATTTCAAGCTACTTCTTAGATATTAACAGTTCTGAAGGCTGAACCTAATTTCTAAAACCATAATTGCAAAGTTTAGATTAAAACAGTTATTATTTTAATCACTTTTAGGGTAAAAAAAAGCTATAATTTTGAAGTACATGCTTTATGCGTTCATTAAAAGTAATCTCAGGTATAAAATTAGTTCCTTATCAATGCATATATAGTTATATATTAAATAGGGCTTTCCTCAAGGGTGAGCACACTATTTCTAAAAAGCTGCACATCTGGGGATTGCATTAATAGGTTACTTACATAAAATATTGAAAAATTTGGAAATCCACCTACCCCTTAAGAGTCATTTACTCAAAGATGCGGTCACCTAGAGCCTTTAAGTTTAAAAACATTATCATAAATAGTATCTGATTACTAATGAAGTGGTGTCACTCCTTTAAGATATAGCAGCAGAGTCTATCATTCAAGGATCATGCTCTGAAAGAGCTTAAAAATTAGGATTTTTATCTCCATATGAGGTCATTCACAAAGACAACTGGAATTTCTGAATTATATCAAAAGAACATGGTGCTTACCATACAATTCAAATTCACGACTACTACTGGATAAGTTTACAAAGTTTAAGTAACAAACTGTAAAGATATGGTCAAATAAATCCTGCAGTAAGTTATACTGCATTATATAAGAGCTAGAAGTATTCATTTGTTCAATATAAGTCTTTAAAATATAATTCCATTTTAACATGCTTTTGTATGTCTTCATCTTTATTATATATGAAAAAGAATGAGAAATAGAGTGGCCGCCTGCTCCCTTGACCTCTGAGAGCCCTTATGTTACAGTGTTTGCAAACAGAAAGTCCAGATGTCAGTGAAAAGTGTCACATTTAGGTTGAATCTAGGCCTTTTAATTATATCCAAATAAGGCAAAGTCCTACAGAGCGTTCTTGAGTTGGGGCCTCCATGTTTTGCATTGTCTAAATTAATCAACTGGCTCCCCAAAGCAACTCTGTCATTAGTGGCTCTGAGGCATATTGAAAATGGCAGTTACACTTTCAATCCAGTAGCAAAGATTTAAAACAAAACAAAAAATTGAAATAGACTCTGGCAAGGGAACCAGGCTCACATAAAAGGCCTCTCATAAGGGCTTCCTTGAATCGAAGGGAGAACCTGTCAGGTGGCAGCAGGACTTTGTGGCTAGTGCCATCTCACTGCTGTTGTCTTTAATCCCCCATGAAGACTGGCAGCTCTGCTGCTGGTGGCCGTCGCACCACAGCAAAAACTGGGCCTGATTCTGCACGTTTTGAAGCCTCAGCTCAAGCAGCACATCCTCTCTATGCCAGCCTGAGGATCAAGCATGACATGCTTTTTCCCTTTCATAAATACCGATTGTGGGGATGAGGAATCTGAATTATGAAATCAATATACTGATACCTCTTACTGAAGCCTGTTATCTAAAAGATCATATGCCCATGAAAAATTCATTTTCTCATAAAGCACTTATAATCTAGGCTCTCCAATTTAATGATGAAGACAGCTACATATTTAGGTGCCTGTAATATAAATGGGCATTTTAATAGCAGTGAATTCGCATCTAACGAGGTCTATGTACTTACAGAATTATAAGTATCATTTAATAAATAGATAAATATTTGTCTAGGCAATCTAATTATACTATATCTTGGCAATAATATGCCTATTTTTATAAAGTTCACTAACCTACATAATAGAACATTTTTGGCTTAACATTACATTTAAAATATTCCTTATTCCAAATAAAGTTTAAATAGTAATCATAATTTTTACTTACATATGTATATGTATTTACCTAAAATATGTATTTGTAAAATACACATACACATACAGCAAAGTAAATTTTCTTATTTGATACAGGATTATTAAGAGTCTATGAATACCCACTGAAATTAAATTAATCAAATTAAATGTGACATGGAATAAACAGAATTATGAATTTCTTACATCATTCCTCAAGTGTGGCCCACAAACATCTGGACCTTCTTGAAGTTTTTTCAAGGAGTCCATGAGGTCAAAACTATTTTCATAATCATAGTAAGAAATTATTTGACTTTTTATTCTCATTTTTCAAAAATACACAGTGTAGTTTTCCAGAGGCTATGTGATGTGTGATAGCATAACAAATTGATGCTGAAAGAGATAGGAGAACCCAGCTGTCTATTAAGCCACACATGATATGTAAGTTCAGTTCAGGTCAGTCAGTCAGTCGTATCCGACTCTGCGACCCCATGGACTGCACCATGCCAGACTTCCCTATCCACCAACTCCTGGAGCTTACTCAAACTCATGTCCATCGAGTCAGTGATGCCATCCAACCCTCTCATCCTCTGTCATCCCCTTCTCCTCCTGTCTTTAATCCTTCCCAGCATCAGGGTCTTTTCCAATGAGTCAGTCTTCTTAGCAGGTGGCCAAAGTATTGAAGTTTCAGCTTCAGTGTCAGTCCTTCCAAAGATATGTAAATGTCTGACTTTGCAAAAACCTAAAATGATGCCATTCATCTTACTACATTTTTTATTTAGAAAGTATAATTATATTTCATTTAAAATATATTTATATTAGTGGGTTCTATATTTGCTATTTATATAACAGGTTTTTCATTTTTCAAAGGACTTAATACATATTTTAAAATTATGCTTTAATTTCTCAGTGCTACGCAATGCTCAGTCACTTCAATATTGTCTATTGACTATTTGTGACACCATGGACTGTAGCCCATCAGGCTCTTCCGTCCATGAGATTTTCCTGGCAAGAATACTGGAGTGGGTTGCATGCCCTCCTCTAGGGGATCCTTCCGACCCAGGAGGATCCTAGTCTCCTGAGTCTCCTGCATTGCAGGTGGATTCTTTCCTGTTCAGACACCATGGAGGCCCTTCTAATTCAGTAAGCATTGCTATATGTATAACAGAATAAGCAACTCTTTGGGGTGCTCAATCATTTTTTAAAGTAGAAAGGCATCATAATACCAAAAATATGTGAGTACTTGTTTATAATAGGCAATGCATTTTTATATCTATTTTTAAATATACATAAATTACATATACATGTATTTTAAAAATATAGATATTTACAATTTATATGTTTAACTAGTTACTTCCTAAATGCAGAACATTGCCATAGTCCAAATAGCACTCGACAAGTGAACAGAGGCTGAATCAGAAAAGTATGCGCTCTGATGGGCCCCATGGAACTGAAGCAGGGAGCGCTTTGACCAAGGCAAGGTTCAGATCACATGTCTGTCTTGCCCATGAGTCCCTGCAGAGCTTAGCCTTCATTCTATAACTCTAACAAGTGGGGTAAATGCTATTGCTTGGTTAGAGATAAAACTGAAGAGAATGGTTCAACAGAATGAGACCAGAGAGCAGTCTGACGGGGTCAATCCAAAACACAAGACACGTGGAAGTTCAGGCAGGAAGTGGAGGTTTGCACCTAAGGAGTAATAGCAGAAATAGAGTCTCAGGAATATCTCTTGTTCTCACAGGTCCTGGCACCTGTCCAGTACCATCTTATCACACCTCTAATGGGATGCTGAAAACATCAGGAGTTTTGTGGAAGGTCAGTCCTTCATGGTTGAGGCTACTTAGATGCACTCAGAAGGCCAATCCTGAAGGAGGAAATACTAAATTTTGAAGGAAATAAGTAACAGCTGAGCCCAGGTACCCACGGAATACTCATGGCAAGAATACCCCCTAAGCCTCAGCAAAGATGGACTCTCAGTGGGTTTAGTCACCAGCCACACACTGTTCAGATCAACTGGGTAAAGATCTAATTTCTCAGTAAGTAGAATTGTTCAGGGATGTTTTCATTAGTCTACTCCGTTTTGAGGTGGGGAACACTCACAAAGACAGAAGCATAACAATCAGAATTCTCTAGGATCCGGGATTCTTTCATCCTGGAAGAGACACCGGAAAAAGTGCATACTGTGGTGTATTCTTGGGGAAAAAAAATTACTATTTGCGCGGAGGTGAGCCCTAATCCAACTCTTTAGCCATAGCACCCTCAACTCAAAAGGTCTTGCTTATTTTTTTTTTTCCTCAAAAAAAATTGCACTCAGATTCTCAGGTGTATATGAGAACATAAACAGAGACCTCAGGAAAAAAAAAGAAAATATTTGTATAAATTCCCATTGAATGTCTGTCTCTTAATGACTATGAGTTGGCACTTAACAAATATGTGTTTAATTAATAAATAAATACTGTAATGAATAAATGAATGAATGAATTCTGTATCTCTAGGAAGAAGGGCAATGATTCCATGATTTGGTAGGCCTGGCTGTACTCTGGTAACTGTTATAAACTAAATCCCCTTCAATGCAGAGATAGTTGATTAAACTTAATTCTATACTACAGTGAGTAGTAGAGTGAAGCGCCTGACTCACAGCTCTGATTTTTTTTTCCAGATGCACTGAGGTATAATTGACAAGTAGCAATTTGTCAATATAAGATATTTGAAGTGTATGTCCTGATGATTTGATATTCATACACAATGTGAAGGACCTCCACACATCGAGTTAATTACAGTTATCACTTCATACATTTACTTTTGTGTGTGAAAACACAAGTTCTACTTTCTTAGAAAATCTCAGCTATATAATATAGTGCTATGAATTACAGTCACCATGCTCTATATTAGGTCCTCAGACGTTATTCATCTTATAATTACAGTTTGTTTCCCTTTACCAACTTCTCCTTATCTTTCCCACCCTTAGCCCCTGATGACTGCCTCTCCACTTTTTTTTAATTAGTCTGATTTTTTTTAAGATTCCGCATATAGATGATGGCATATAGTACCTGTCTTTCTCTGTGTGGCATATTTCACTTAGCAAAATGCTCTCCAGGTTCAATCATGTTGTCAAAAGTTTCAGGACTTACTTCGTTTTTAAGGCTGAAAAATATCCCATTTTCTTTATTCACTTGTTAACAGACAGATTGTTTCATATTTGGCTACTATTAATGCTGTTAAGAACATGGGAGTATAGATATCTCTTCAAGATAATGATTTCATTTCCATTGGATGTATACCCAGAAATGAGACTGCTGGGTCATATGATATTTCTATTTTTAATTTCTTAAGAAACGTCCATACTGTATTCCATAGTTGCTGTACCAGTTTACATTCTCACCAACAGTGTGCAATTGTTCCCTTTTCTCCACATCCTGGCAACACTTGTTGTTTCTTGTCTTATTAAAGATAGCCATTCTGACAGGTGTGAGGTTATATTTTATTATGGTTTTGATTTGCAATTCCTTGATGATGAGTCTTTCTAAGCACTTTTTTGCATACCTGCTGACCATATGAATGTCTTCTTTGGGAAAATGTCTACTTAGGTATTTTCACTATTTTAACATTGGGTTACTTGGATTTTTCTTTCTGTCTTTATTTTGCTATTGAGTCACATGAGTTACCTTCTAGTTTGGATGTTAGCCCTTTGTTGAATATACGATTTGTAGGGATTTTCTCCCGTGCCACTAGGTTGACTTTTCCGTTGCTGATGATTTCCTTTGGGCTCCCTGGTGGCTCAGACGGTAAGTAATCCACCTGCAATGCAAGACACTGGGGCTCAATCCCTGGTCAGGAAGATCCCCTAGAGAAGGGAATGGCTACCCACTCCAGTATTCTTGTCCGAAAAATGCCATGGACACGGGAGCCTGGCAGGCTACAGTCCATAGCATCGCAAAGAGAAGGGCACGACTGAGTGACTATCGCTTTCTTTCCTATAAATCCAGGGACTCACAATAGACATTAGACATCATTATACCCCTTTTTCATATGAAGACAGTAAGGCCTTGAGGGATTATGCGACCTAGCTCAAGAACTCAATTTATCGAGGACAGAGCCAGAACTCAGATCTGTTTTCGATACCAAATCCTGATGTTTTTCCATCTGGCTATATCACTTCCTCATCACACACTAAGTTAAACACTATACAAAGAAGGCATATTTTATGATGCCTCAGGATACTCTTTATATATATTCTCTACTTTTCTCCAAAGCCAGCATGTTCTAAAACAGGTACATGTAAACCTAACATATTAAAAACTAGAAACTGATTGCAGTTCACATCAACCTCATGCTTATAAATATCTTCAAAAATTTTAGAGCTTAAAATATACACATATAAAAGGGTGCTTGTCATAAATGTAACAGAGTTTAATGTATTTTCATAAACTGAACACCCTTCCAAGCAGCATCAAAAGACAAAACATCACTACTCCTCCAAACCTTTCTTATGCCCCCTTCCAGTTACTATACAGATCCCAAGGTTAACCATTATCCTAATTTCTAAGAGCAGAAATTAGTTTTGCCTATTTTTGAGCTTTGAATAAATAGAATCATACGGTACAGACTCTTTTGCATCTTACATGGTTTTTTCAATATTGTGAGATTCATCCATATCACTGTGTGCAGTTAGAGACTGCTCATTCTCACTCAATTTATCTATCTTCTTTACTATTGCTTGGCTTTAGAGTAGTCTCCATTTGGGGACAATTATGGATTATGCTGCTATGAAGGTTTTACTCAGTCTTTTGATGAATATTTTACATATTTCTACTGAGCATATACGTAGGAGCAGTATCTCTGTGCCATAGAGCGGATATCTGTTTAGCTTTAATAGATACTGTCAAATAGCTTTCCAAAGTGGTTGTACTAATTTACTCTCTTGCCAACGGTATTTGAGAGTTTCACTCCAAGTGGTAAATATTTAAATTAGGTGCCAAAATGTCTTCAAAATGGACACCAATTTATCTGTAAGACAAGTTCACACCATTTTTCTTGTTTTCATAGAAATTCAGATCTGACTGGTTCATATTAGAATAATGGAAACAACAGAATAAATAAACATACCCTGGTGCTCCTCATTATTAGCATCTTTACAAGGCACTTGCAGGTACCAACAGGAACTACAGAATAAAGGTGGCAAAACAAAGTCAGGACGCCTGGGATCCGAAACACTGAGAAAATGGTTTAAGCAAATACTTACTATGACTGATCATTTGACTAGAATAATGATAGTCTTACTCCCTTTTCATTCTCATATATCTGTACATTCCTGAAATAATAGAGTGTCTTCTCCTAGAATAACAGCGAGTACTTAATGCATAAAGACAAGCTGTTAGGAAAGCAAAGTTTCTAGGAGATTGAATAATTTGGTCTTTTTTAATTGGAGAAAGAGCTGACAATTGCAATTAGCAAGGGCTGGGGAATCTACACTAAGATAAACCAAGCCCATCTCTGACAGTGTCTCTGCCTTTTGATTTTAACAGAAAACCTATCATAGAGCTGTGAGCAGATAAACACTTATCTATATCCTAATTCTGATAACTGAAACATCAAAAACACAAGAGGCTCTGTACCACTTGGGCTCTGTACAATTTGGAATATGAATCTTTTTTGCTCTTAAGCCTCCAATTAAAGCCCGTGAGATGACAGGAACCAAATGATATTACAGAAGTAAAGCACATAACAGATACTCAATAAACCTTAAGACTGGGAAAAGATTACTATTTTATTAAAAGTGATGTAAATATAATAAGAAATGCAATGTTCCTCCAGGCTAATTTCTAATAATGATATAATAAACGGTGCCAAGAAGAATTTCAATCATCTGGACTTACAACTCTGCTAATCCTCCTTGGCTAGCAATACATCCACAGATGCTGTGAAATTGCCCCAGAAAAGGCACTGAGACATTTCCTAACTTCCGTAACCTTAATATTTATTAAAGACTTAATAATAACCAATGTTAGATAACCAGCCCAGCCATAAAGGAGAAAACTAAGCCAAATATATCTATTTGGCCAGTGTATCCTTTTCCTCCAGGTCCTAGTTGCTCAGAGTATATTGAAACCAGCTGCTTTCTAATCTGAACAACTTCTAAGGTGCTCATGAAAAATGCATATACCTCTCCTCAGACTTAACAATTCAGAATCTTTGAGAAGAGACCAAGAAATTTGCATCTTTACAAATGCTTAAAGCAAAGTTTGAGGATTGCTGTTCAAATTGAAATTGGGGATAGGTGAGCTGCCTAGAGTGAAGGAAAGAGGCACAGGAATAAACCAGGCTATGCTGTTTTTGGCTGTTATAGGAAAAAAAAGGAATTGCATAATTCCATTTTCCACTTTTTGACTTACCATTAGAATTATCTAGGTCATGTTTCAAAAATATAGATGGAAGGACATTACACTAAGTGAAATGAGACAGAGAAAGACAGTAAAATACTGTATGATATTACTTATATGTAGAATCTAAAAAATACAACAAACTAGTGAATATAACAAAAAAGAAGCAGACTCGCATTTATAGAAGATAATCTAGTAATTACCAGTGGGGAGCATGGGGGAGAGGCAAGAAAGACAGTGGTCGACAGTGAGAGGTGCAAACGACTGAATCTAAGACGGGCTACAAGGATATATTGTACAACACAGGATATATAGCCAATGTGTTGTAATAACTGTAAACAGAGTTAACCTTTAAAAATTGTATAAAAAAGTTTAAAGAATAAAAAAATTAAAAAAACATAGAATGAATAAAAATAAAAAATATAAAGATAACTGGCCCCATCTCAAACATCTTAAACTTGAATCTCCCAAAGAAGGACGTAGAATCAATATTTATGACAAGTTTCCCTAAGTGACTCTGAAGATCACGAAAGTTTGATACACTGTGGTAATGGTGTTGTATTCCATTCAAACAATTAACCTTGGCCACTTAGATTAAAACTTTGACTCAGGTAGGTTTTAATCGTGTATCTTCCTGTATATTTCTTGATCTTTTTCCATGGTTGATAAAACCAAAATACACACACTTTTATGCTCCCAATCCTCTTCATTTCGATAGATGTTTTTTTCCTTCACTCTCCCTTTTCAATCTTTTTTATTGGAGTATATACACACACATACATACTTACACATACAAAAAGATATACATATTTATGCATAAATTTGCAAACATTAGGTAACCAACACCCGGATCAAGAAACTGAACACCATCAGAACACCAAAGGGTCACCTGGTGCTCCTTTCCTGTTCAGTTCAGTGCAGTTCAGTCGCTCAGTCATGTCTGACTCTTTGCAACCCCATGAATCACAGCACGCCAGGCCTCCCTGTCCATCACCAACTCCAGGAGTTCACTCAGACTCACGTCCATTGAGTCAATGCTGCCACCCAGCCATCTCATCCTCTGTCATCCCCTTCTCCTCCTGCTCCCAATTCCTCCCAGCATCAGAGTCTTTTCCAATGAGTCAACTTTTCGCATGAGGTGGCCAAAGTACTAGAGTTTCAGCTTTAGCATCAGTCCTTCCAATGAATATTCAGGACTGATTTCCTTTAGGATGGACTGGTTGGATCTTCTTGCAAGTCCAAGGGACTCTCAGGAGTCTTCTCCAACACCATAGTTCAAAAGCATCAATTCTTCGGCGCTCAGCTTTCTTCACAATCCAACTCTCACATCCCTACAAGACCACTGGAGAAACCATAGCTTTGACTAGACAGACCTTTGTGGCAAAGTAATGTCTCTGCTTTTCAATATGCTGTCTAGGTTGGGCATAACTTTTCTTCCAAGGAGTAAGCTTTTTTTAATTTCATGGCTGCACTCACCTTTCCTGTTACTGCCCCATAAAGCTAACTACCACCCTACCTTATAACACTATAGGTTAATTTTCCCTCTTTTTAGAGTTTATATAAATTGAATAATACAAGATATACTCATAGGTGTCCAATTTCTTTCATTCAACATTGCCCTTGTGAAATCCATCCATCTCTCTCTATATACTGACAGTTGGCTCATCCTTTTTTCTATATTATTAATTTGCAATAAGCTATCACAATTAATGGGGCTTCCCTAATACATTCATACTACTGACTTGATTACTTCCACCTTGGGACTAATACTGTTAATATTCCTATGAACATTCCTATGCACACCTTTGATGAACGTATGGATTCATTTCTGTTGGATGTACACCTAGGAACAAAACTGCCAAGTCAGAAAGTGGGTGTATGTTTAGCTTTACTTCTACAGCTAGTTTTCTGAAGTGGTAGCAATTTCACCAGCAGAAGAGAAGAACCTCAAAACTTCAGTTGCTCCAGTAATTGGAGCTGATTGCTTTTTTTCCATTTTAACCATTTACTGTGAGATTTATTTTGCATTGTCTATGTCTGGTTTTTGAAAAGTTTTCCCTATTAATGGCATTTAGGATCCAAATTCCTTTGTAGCTTTACCTTTCACAGTCTATAATGTTCACCCAGCATTTCAGGTTTAAGCTCCTCGGTAGATTTAAGCATATAAAAGATACTAAGTTCACTTTAAAATAAACCTGCCCAACTCCATTTTACTTTCACTGCTTAAGCATAGGCAGAAACTGTCATCCAGTCAATTTCAGCCTTCCTAGAAACTAATAGGAAAAAAAAACAAGAAGAGGGATCTATATACTGGCAGACCACTAAACCAAGTCTAGCAGGTAATTTCTTCAAGAAAGAGTAAAGTTTCACTAATTTAGGGTAGGAAGGGTTGGATAGGCATGGAGGGATACAAAGTCTTTATTTTTTATATTATTCTTCCTGCCTATAGACTCTAGGCAACAAAAATTCATTTTTAGTAATGGCTCAATATCTATACTATTAACCATTGTATTTGTGAAAGCAACATAATGTGAAATTGAAGTTCTAATAGTTTTTTTTTTCTTTTTTTTCTTTTAGGAGAAGAAATGTAATTAACTCACAAAAGTTGAGCTAACAACATTATTCAAGGCTCTGGTGTTATTTTTCATTTTCCCTGTGTGCTATTTTGTCACTAAAAATGCAGCATAGATTTAGCCAGAAATTCAACTCCTAAAACGCATTGTGTCAGGAATACCAGCCCACTAATGAGATGGTTCAAAGACAGTGAGATAGACAAAGGACAGGAAAAGATTGCTGTTTTGAAGGGAAGGAATAATGCCTGAGTGAGAATTTCATTTTTTTTTAAGCAAAAGAGAATTTTAGATTTACATGCTGCCAGACTATCTCTCCTTGGCACTTCAAAGATAGATTGGGTTGGAAAGAGAAAGAACATTTTGTGTACTCCCCCATGGTTTGGTAACCTAAAAGCACACTGGGGTTGTAGCAGTTTGCAGGGAGGTGGTTAATTTGAGAGAGAGGAGAGATACAGCTAATCCACTCCCTCAGGCAGAAGCCAAAATGATGTTTAGGAAGAGATTTAGGGGGAAAAAAATGTCTTTCACATTAAAAAATGCATGCTAATGTCTCAGAAAAGTCTGAATCTTCCACGCATAATCTTTCTTTGCACCCTTCCCCCACAAAGAACTAAACCAATGTTATCATTTAAAGATTGATTAAATTAGGCAAGGAGAAAGTTCACTAAGGTTTATATAACACAAACTCATATAATGATTTTTTTCTAATTATAAAGATTTCATGTTTGAACAAACACCTTTCTTCTAAGCTGCTGAACATATTCAGAGGTAAATTAAACTATTTGAGTAAGTTAAGCAATTACAACAAATTAGAAAACAGCCTCACTTGCTCCCTAAACCACAAAGTCTTCATGAATGCTTTGCAATGACCCACAAATGGAACAATAAGATGGATGTTAAAAGGTACTGTCAAAGGAACTGAACGCTAACCGTGCAAGCTTTGTCTAAATTCATCCAAATAAAGGTGACAAATTGCCATGTCATGCATTGGGGACCCTTTCTTGTAAAGACCTGGGTAATAATGAGATCCTTTGCCCTTCTGCAGTGTCAAATCATATCAAACACAAATGAACAAACTCTAACCCGAATATATTTATTTTTAAGTAGTCACCTATTTATTTATAAAACCAATCAAAATATTCTTTCATTGTACTAATGCATCTCTAGAAGAAAGGCAATATAAATCATTGCAACTAATATAAAAATATGCTTATTATTCCACCCACTAGTTCAAAGCTTTTAATAAAATATCGCCTTTCTCTTCCTAAGGCATCTCTGATGTATATGTTATGCTTTACAATGGTATTTCCTAAACTTCAGGATTTGGCAGTCCTAAATGTATGCTACAATACCCCAGAACCCCATGGTGGGAGTAGTGAGAAATAATGCTTTGCCAGTATTCAGTTATAAACTGTATGATCCTTCTCTTCTTCCATGTATTATTAACAGTGCAGAGGGAGAGAATATTACAGTGATCTTACCAGACAGAATTAGAACTTTTATTATAATTCTAACTTGTTTATATTTGTCACACAAATACAATATCTGGGTTGAATACTTCCTTTCCCATCCAAATGTGTGGCATAATTTGAATCCATATGTGGCTTAGTGAATCTTTCATTTTGTTGTTTCTGTAGCCAACCATATACACAGGCTTGCAAAAATTTATAGGTAAGGACAACAATCAAAATTATTAACAACCAGGGCAGCACAGGCACTGACTAATAGAATAAACACCCAGCCAATCAAAGTGGTCATCCCTGAATAATAAGCATGGCCATGTAAGCCTGTTTTGGCTGAAGAGCAGCTCCAATAAAACATATTTTTCTAACACTCACTGTTTTTTGTTCATCTTCAATGAGCTATAGCAGGGCAAATACACACACACAGGTACAACTATAACTTGCTTTTTGTCTTTTATTGTCACACAACATTATGCCATCGACATTCAGATATCTTGTGCATGCCACAGATAACAAATCTAATCCATTCTGCTTAGGACCACCATCACATCTCAGGGCACAGATGTACCATCTCTAATGGTAGGTCATTTCTCTATTGACGGATATTAGGCTACTTTCTGTTATCCCAGCAAATAAAATTGCAAATGTGCTGAAGCTGAAACTCCAATATTTTGGCCACCTGAGGCGAAGAACTGACTCATTTGAAAAGACCCTGATGCTGGAAAAGATTGAAGGCAGGAGGAGAAGGGGACAACAGAGGACGAGATGGCTGGATGGCATCACCAACTCAATGGACATGAGTTTGAGCAAGCTCAGGAAGTTGGCGATGGACAGGGAAGCCCGGCATGCTGCAGTCCATGTGGTTGCAAAGAGCCAGACACGACTGAGCGACTGAACTGAACTGACACATCATTTATGTCTTCTTGTTTATAACACTGAAAATCAGAATGGTTAAGTCAAAAGGTACGTATTTCTTTTTCAATGATTATGTGAGATTGCTTTCCAAAAGAGATTGCAACAGTTTACATTACAAGAGTTCATATACCCCTGCAAGTTCACACTTGCTGTGCTGTGGGTTAAGATCCCTAGAAAATAGCCCTTTACAACTGTAAGTTGTCCACCTTGGACCAAGGAAATGGATCTTTTTATCTCACATCATGAATCACTGCTTGCAGGAGAAGGGCAGAATCTTGGGCAATACACTCCATTTGATGGAGAAAAATTCTTAGAAATGTAATCAGATGAGAATTGTTAGCCACATAAACGCTCAGTAGCAAAGAGAATTCTTAAGTCCTAAAGGGGAATGTGACTCCATCTTATGTGTGAAAATAGTATTTCATTATTGTTTTAATTTGTACTTCTCTAAATACTAATGCAAGGAGATCCAACCAGTCCATTCTGAAGGAGATCAGCCCTGGGATTTCTTTGGAAGGAATGATGCTAAAGCTGAAACTCCAGTACTTGGGCCATCTCATGCGAAGAGTTGACTCATTGGAAAAGACTCTGATGCTGGGAGGGATTGGGGGCAGGAGGAGAAGGGGACAACAGAGGATGAGATGGCTGGATGGCATCACTGACTCGATGGACGTGAGTCTGAGTGAACTCCTGGAGTTGGTGATGGACAGGGAGGCCTGGCGTGCTGCGATTCATGGGGTCGCAAAGAGTCGGACACGACTGAGTGACTGAACTGAACTGACATACTAATGCAGGAGCATATTTTCACAAGCTTTGGCCCTTTGTAATGTCTCCTCTCTGACATGCTTATTCATACCCTTTGTCCATTTTTCCTTGGTTGTTAGTTTTCATCTTATCCTTTTATAGGAAGTATTTTGTATGTTAGGGAAAGGAATTTTTTATCACATGAGTCACAAATATTTGTCCAGCCTATCATTTGTCATTCCATGATTTATTTATTATTGTTATTTTTTTTTTTGCCAAATGTATCAGGATCCTAGCAGGGGCAGATAGCACACCCAAATGTTTTAACTGAAAAGAATTAAACAAAAGGGCTATATCTAGTGATACAAACAACATTAAGGGAACTAACAAAGGTTCTAAAAATAAGAAAGAGCTATCTCTATCACTGGTCTTAGGGATAAGAGAAAGAACAGAATTCAGTTCAGTTCAGTCGCTCAGTCGTGTCCGACTCTTTGCGACCCCATGAATCGCAGCACACCAGGCCTCCCTGTCCATCACCAACTCCCGGAGTTCACTCAGACTCACGTCCATCGAGTCAGTGATGCCATCCAGCCATCTCATCCTCTGTCATCCCCTTCTCCTCCTGCCCCCGCTTCACTAAAAGATAGAGTGGGAAGGCGATGGCACCCCACTCCAGTAATCTTGCCTGGAAAATCCCATGGGCGGAGGAGCCTGGTGGGCTGTAGTCCGTGGGGTCGCTAAGAGTCGGGCATGACTGAGCGACTTCACTTTCTCTTTTCATTTTCATGCACTGGAGAAGGAAATGGCAACCCACTCCAGTGTTCTTGCCTGGAGAATCCCAGGGAAGGGGGAGCCTGGTGGGCTGCTGTCTATAGGGTCGCACAGAGTCGGACACGACTGAAGCGACTTAGCAGCAGCAGCAGCAGAGAAAGGCAATCAGGGAGCTAGGACTTTCATAGCCCCATAAGCTGATAAAGAGGCTTCCATACACAGCGTAAACAAAAACTACCGTGGGGAGACAGAACTCACACTCTCACCCAGCAGTAAGAAGAAGGCCCATTCTTGGGTGTGAACAGAGGCCCCGGAGGGTACTTGGACTTCATCTGTCTAGCATAATGAGGCAGTATTCACCCTTTCCCTGCCAGAACAGGGTAAGAGAAATTCAGTTAAAGCAGGAAGTTTGCATAAGATCCAGAATCTCATAACGTAATATGGAAATCTCCAGGTATCAACAAAATAAAATTTTTTTAAAAACCACTCATCATACAAAGAACCAGGAATATTTAAAACTTAATAAAAAATAACCATCAATAAATGCCCAAACTAAGATGACATGGGTGTTATAATTATCTGACAAAGGATTTTAAAGCAGCCATGATAAAAAGCGCAATGAACAACTACAAACATACTTGAAACAAATGAAAAAGCAAAAGGAACAAATGAAAAAAAAAAAAGAATCTCAACAAAGAAGCAGAAAGTTCAATAAAGACATCAAATAGAAATTTTAGAACTGAAAAAAAGATCAAGAATGAGCTCAACAACACAAGGAAAGAAAAAGGAAGAATCAGTGAACTGAAGACAAAACAATAAAATTATCAGATCTGAATAACAGAGACAAATAAATAAATAAAGAGCCATAGTGACCTAGAATTTACATCATCTGAGTCCTTAAAAAAGAGTAGAAAGAGGGTGGGTCTAAAAGAGTTCTAGAAGAAATAAAGATTGAAGATTTCTCAAATTTTGCAAGAGACATAAACTGCAGATTTAAGAAGTCAAATCAAACCTAAGAGGATAAAAAAGGCGAAACAAAAAAATTCATGCCATAACACATCGTAACTAAACTCCTAAAAACTAAAGACAAGAGAAAAAAACTTTGAAAGCAGATTAGGAAAAACAATGCCTTACTTAAAGGGGAAAAATAATTCCAATGATGTAATTCTCATTTAAAACCATGGAGGCTAGAAGGAAGTGGCATAGGTTATTTCAAGGGATGAAGGAAAAGAACTGTCATCCCAGAATGCTATATGTGGTGAAAATATTCTTTAGAAATGAAGAGAAAAATGAGTACATTCTCAGATCAATGAAAACTAAGAGAATTTGTCAACAGCAGCCCTACATTATTACAAGGAAGGCTAGAGAAAGTTCTATAAACAGGAAAGAAATAATGATAAAAGGAAATTTGAAACATCAGGAAGGAAAAAAGAACAGAGCAAGAAAAAGTATGGGTAAATACATTAGGCTTTCCTTTTTCACGTGAGTTTTCTAAATTTAGGAATAATTAGGAATTATGATTGAAGCAAAAATCATAACCCTATCTAAATATGTCTAAAGTGCATGGAGAGGAAATATTTAAGATAATTATATTATAAATAAGGGATATAAGAAGAAATAAGATTTTTATATTTCACTTCACTGATTAAATGACAATAGTAGGCTGTGATAAGTTATATATGTGTAGCTACAGTAATCATGACTGGCTCGGGGGAGAGGCGAGATGGGGTATTAATAGAGGGATAGACACACAGATCAGAAACAGACTATGGAACAGAACGAAGAACCCAGAATCAAATCCATACAAACATGCCAGAAGATTCTTGACAAAGGAGCACGAGTAATTAAATGAAGAAAAGACAGACTTTTCAAGAAATGGTGCTGGAGCAACTGAACACTCAAGGACATAAACACAAACCTTGACTGGTGGTACAGAAATGAAGAATCTGCCTTTCAATGCAGGCAACATGGGCTCAGTCCCTGGCCCAGGAGATTCCACATGCTGCAAAGCAACTAAGCCTGGGCACCGTGACCGCTGAGCCTGCACTCCGGAGCCTGAGTCACAGTTACTGAGCCCGTGTGCCCAACAGCCCACACACCACAATAGAGAGTAGCACCCCCTTCACTCATTGCAACTAGAGAAAGTCCAGGCGCGGCAACAGAGACCCAGCATAACCAAAAATAAATAAATAAAAGTATTAAAAATTTTCACTGATGTTTCACACCTTATACAAAAATTAATTCAAAATAGATCATGGACTTTAAGGTAAAACTTTTAGAAAAAAAGAAAAAAAAAGGAGAATCTTAAGGATCTAGGGATAAGAAAAGGCTTCTCATGCTTGATACCAAAAGTATGATATGTAAAATTAAAATTGGATTTCATAAAAATGTAAACATTTGCTCTGTGAAAAATTCTTCTAAGAAAAAATATCGGCAAACCACATACCCAACAAAGCACTAATTGTTAAAATATATAAAGAGGTCTCAAAACTAAAATAAAAAACAAACAATTCAACTAGAAAATATGCAAAAAAGTGAAGAGACATTTCCCGAAGAGGATACTCTAATGGCAGATAGGCAAATGAAAAGACCAGCCATTAAGAAAATGCAAATTAAAGCCACAGTGAGGCATTGCTAAATACCTATCATCATGGCTAAATAAAAAATATTGATTACACCAAAAGCTGGTAAGAATGCAGATAAACTTGTTCACTCATACGTTGTTGGTGGGAATGTAAAATGCTATAGTCACACTGGGAAATATTCTAGCAGTTTCTTTAAAAAGTAAATATGCAATTACCACATGATCAAGCAACTGCATTCTTGGGCATTTAACTTGGAGATATGAAGATTTTGGACACAAACATTTATTCATGAATGTAGCACCTATATTCTTTGTAGCCCCAACCTAGAAACCACAAAAATGTCCTTCAATGGGTGAAGAGTGAAACAAACTTGTACATTCATACCATAGAATATGGTAAGAATTGGCAATATATAGGAATCAGCTACTGATACATGCAACAACTTGGATGAATCTATAGAAAAATATGTTGAGAAAAAACTCCAATATCAAAGGTACATACTTTACTATTCATTTTATATGAAATTCTTGAAATGACATGAAGGCTAAGGAAAGGGTGGGAGGTAGGAGGGGTAAAAGGGAAAGGACTGTAGCTATAAAAGGAACACATGAGGAATCCTGGTGCCATAAGGATTCCGTATCTTGACTGTCAATTTCAACATCTTGGAAATTATATTGTACTATTGTTTTGCGAAAGAAAAAGTTAGAACTTCTCTGCAAAGAAACAGAATGTGTGTGTATATATGTATATCTATATAAAAGAACTAAGTAGAAATATAGAACTGACATTTCACCATAATTCTGCAAATGGTTATCATGGAGGAAACTGGGTAAAACGTACATGGAATCTCTCTGTATTATTCCTTACAACTGCATGTAAATGTATAATTCTCTCAAAAATCAATTAATAGAAAAAGAAACTTCCAAATTCCTTTACAGAATGTTCGTACCATTTTAAACTCTCATCAACAATGATGAAAGATCCAGTTTCTCTGCATTCTCTGCCAGCATCTGCTTTTTTTTTAATTTTTAAAAAAATTTAATTCAAATTTTAAGGGTTCTTTCCATTCAGTTATTATAAAATATTGGTTATATTCCCCATGTTGTACAATATATTTTTAAGCCTATCTTACACCCAATAGCTTGTGTTTATTGACAGGTGTGAGGTGATACCTCATTGTGTGTTTTGATTTGCCTTTTCCTAATGATTAGCAATGTTGAGCATCTTTTCATGTACCTGCTGACCATCTGTATTTCCTCATTGGAAAAATGTCTACATAGTTCTTCTGCTCATTTTTTAATCTGGTTGTTTGGTTTTTTTTGATATGGCATTATATGAGTTGTTTATATATGTTGGATATTAATCCCTTATCAGTCGTATCATTTGTAAATATTGATATTTTCTCTCTTTCAGTAGTTTGTCTTTTTGTTTTGTGGATGTTTTCTTTGCTGTGCAAAGACTTCTGGGTTTATGTCCCATTTGTTTATTTTTGCTTTATTTTCTTTGGTTTATTTATTTTTAAAATTTATTTTTTATTTTACTTTACAATTCTGTATTGGTTTTGCCATACATTGACATGTTTAGAAGATGGATTCCACAAAAATATTTCTGTGATTTATGTCCAAGAGTGTTCTGCCTATGTTTTCCTCTAGCTTTATAGCATTTTGTCCTCTATTTAGGTCTTTAATCCATTTTCAGTTTATTTTTTTTGGTGTTAGAAAATGTTCTCATTTCATTCTTTTATATGTAATTGTCTAGTTTTCCCAGCAACACTTACTGAAGGGATTATCTTTACTCCATTGCATACTCTTGCCTCCTTTGTCATAGGTTAATTGACCACAGGTCCATGGGTTTATCTCTGGACTTTCTATCCTGTTGCAGTGATTCATATTTCTGTTTTTGTGTGAGTATCATACTATTTTGATACTTTTTTGATATTTTGCAGCTTTGTAGTATAGTCTGAAGTCATGGAGCTGATTCTTTAGCTCCATTTTTTTCAAGATTGCTTTGGTTATTCAGGTCTTTTGTGTTTCCATATAAATGGTAAAATCTTTTGTTCTAAATCAGCATTTTCTGTTATTAATATTTTTAAAATTTAGCCTTTCTAATAGGTGGTTTATAGTACCTATACTCTTAACCTTTAAATAGATGACTGATGGAATAATGAAGAGTGTTTTTTCTAAATATAAAAAAAACATTCCAGTTCCCTTCTGAATGGTTTATTTTCTTCCCTGTAAACTGCTATATTTGCTTTCATTATACTCTGAGAGTTTTGTAATTCATGTGTCTTCCCCTTTAGAGTTGACTCCCTGGAAGCTTGTGCAGGCCTTTTTCTCCTGTAAGAGATTAACCTACGCTAGCATATGCCTCCAGTCAGTCATACAGGCAGAGGAGGAGCAAACAACCTTGGAAAAGATGCTAGTGGAAGACAGACTAGGAGCATTGGAAAGTAGGGTCAGAATGAAATTTAATTCCATCCTAGTACTGCACAGAGAAGGTCCATAATCCAATGCAATCCAAGGAAGATTGTAACTGCAGGTTCTGACTCATTCTAGGCAATAATGAGATCCAAAGGAAATGTGATAACATTGGAAGGACTGATGTTGAAGCTGAAATTCCAATACACTGGCCACCTGATGGGAAGAGCTGACTCATTTGAAAAGACCCTGATGCTGGGAAAGATTGAAGGCGGGAGGCGAAGAGGGCGACAGAGGATGAGATGGTTGGACGGCATCACTGACTCGATGGACATGAGTTTCGGTAAACTCCGGGAGTTGATGATGGACAGGGAGGCCTGGCATGCTGCAGTCCCTGGTGTTGCAAAGAGTCGGACACAACTGAGCGACTGAACTGAATTGAACTGAACTGAGAGCTCACACATCACAGAACAACAAAAAAAAAATGGTCAGAATGATGCAGATGGCACCAAGCTTTTCCAGGAGTTTCAAAGCAAGACAAAAGATTAGCACAGCAGAACACAGAGTTATCCCTTAGGAGAGGACTAACAAGACCAAGACAGGAAAAAGATTCTGAGAAAGGCTTTCCCGCAGAATCTACTCTCAGAGGAGAAGAAAGAATGAAAGGGGATTAAAAGAACACAAGAAGCCAGGAGCCTTGACAGAGGGGAAAAGCACACCATTCACTTTTAAATTCCCCCAATCTGGGGGTCTAGGGTGTTAGATTCCCTGACATTCTGACTTCTCTTTCTTTCCAGGAGAGGGACTTGTATCCAAAGGACAGCTGAACACCAGTTTTAAACAATAAGAAAATGACTCAAGGTCAAAGAGCACATCCTCAATTTTCATAGTCAATTATAGTTACTGTCCCTGACAATGTTGGTTTAATCATCCTTTTGCTATCATGAAATACTTAGTGAATGTTCCCATTTTTATTATATCTATGTCTTTTTAGGGAAAAATCACTCATTTCCTTTTTAGGAGTGAGTGGATATATAAATAATAAACTAATCCAGTTAATGAAGACAATGCTGAATTCAGAAAAAAAAAAAAGAAATCCACGTTTGGTATAATAGGTTTTACTAAGAAGCGAATTTGACTCTATCTACATATGTGGATAAAATAAAAATTTTTGATCACTGTGACAAAGTGGTGTTTGAGGACACTCCATTTCCTAATCTCTTTTCATGTAGAGTAGATCATGAAAATGACAGATGTTCAAAATTATGGCCATTGGTTTTACATCCCAAATCCCAAGACATTTAAAAAAGGGCTTTTCTGCCAAAACATCTATCTAATCATTATGCCTTTCCCTTATCCAGAGGCATAGGTTCTGTTAGGATGTCCAGATGGCAGTAGAGTAATGTGTTTCCTGTTAAAATCAGCAAATTGTTGATTATTGCTTTAGGACTGTTAAAGTTACAAAAACAAAAATGATCAAGCCTCAGATTCTGGTTTATTTACTTTGTGGACCTAGACTTGTAATTTTTATCAGAATAACTTTTTGGGCATTTTTTGTTTCTCATCCCAATTATTTTAGCTTTTAAAAATGACAGCAAAGCTCATTCTTATGAATAACATGGGTATGGGTGTGTGTGTGTGTGTTAGTCACTCAGTTGTGTCCAACTCTTTGCAACCCCATGGACTGTAGCCCACCAGGCTCCTTTGTCCATGGGATTCTCCTGGCAAAAATACTGGAGTGGGTTACCATTGAGGAGTACAGTTTAACTAAAATAGAGAAAATATAGCACTAGAAATTATGTTTCAAAGCATTTTTTTTCTATTACATGATAGCTTTTTATTTGTCATTTTTAAGTAACCCACATAAAGTATTTGTCATTTTCAAGTAACATACATGAAGTATTTCACATGTTAAATGCGGTGTTCCTTCCTCATGAATACATAGGTATAACTTGTGGAGACTGACAAAATATAATAATACTATCAAGATTTACACAGTCTCTTAGTCATTACAAAACCCCCAAAAAACTTACCATCCCAATGAACAATAAAAATCCCCAGAGAAATCTTGAGGGCTTCTCTGATAGCTCCCTGGTGGCTCAGACGGTAAAGCGTCTGTCTACGATGCAAGAGACCCGGCTTCGATCCCTGGGTTGGGAAGATCCCTTGGAGAAGGAAATGGCAATCCACTCCAGTACTACTGCCTGGAAAATCCCATGGACAGAGCAGCCTGGTAGGCTACAGTCCATGGGGTCACGAAGAGTCAGACACGACTAAGCGACTTCACGTTCACGTTCCCTGATAGCTCAGTTGGTAAAGAATCCGCCCGCAATGTGGGTGACCTGGATATGATCCCTGGGTTGGGAAGATCCCTGGAGAAGGGAACGGCTGCCCACTCCAGTATTCTGGCCTGGAGAATTCCATGGACTGCATAGTCCATGGGGTTGCAAAGAGATGGAAAGGACAGAGCGACTTTCACTTTCAGAGAAATCTTGAATTGTTTTTGAAAATAAAAATACAAAATTCCCATACGCAGTTCCAAAATCTAACATAAAGATGAAGATCACTTTATTAAAACTCAAAAGTCCATGAAAATGTAAACTATTTGGAAACTAAAAGGCTCTTGAATTCCAAGTATTTACCCAAACTTGTAGCAGTTTTCAGTCCATAATAATAAGGCAGTTTATGACTGAACTAAAATGTCTCAAAGATCAAGACATTTAGAAAGAACAATTTGAAAAGAGCAGTTATCAAATCAGGTTACAAATCAAAAACTAAATCTAATAAAATGCTTTTAAATAATACCACTATCTTAGATTACAAATAATTTCTCATACATAATTTATATGTAAATTTTAACAATGGATAGCGATGTTCTTTGGCTTGCATGCAGTATTACAAATGCACCATATACCTAAACCTAAATGCCAGACTATAAGACTTCCAGGGTCTAGGTGCTAATCTATCTGGACAATATCTTAATCATTGAGTATTACTGTAAAGCAACAAAACATCATTTGAATCTGACAGTCCATCTGGTATTTCAGATGAATGAAAATGAATCAATTTTTATTCCAGGAAAATAATGCCAGAGGTTCCTTGCATGTTAACAAAATAAATTCTAAAGTTTATTCAAGGAATAAGAGGTAAAAGGGCAGAATAAAATTCAATACATTTTATTAGTTTGTGTGCTGTTACTGGGGGGAAAGGACTCTGGAATTAATGCTAACTTAAGTATTGCCATTCACCAGAAATCAGTTAATATTGCCTAAAAGTGACGGTAACATGGGATGACCGAAATGTGACCCACTCTGGTGTACAAAGGTCTAGTGGAGGACACAAAGACCATTGTGTAACAGTGCTCTCAAGAAAACCACTTCAGAAAAAGTATTCTTTATGACAGTCAAACACAGGGTGTGTTGCTACGTAAGTAGTGAAGCTGGATGAGAGTCACTGATAGAATACACTGTGAGATTTTAAAGTTTCATATTTGCCCCTGTTCCTACCCTTCGGAACCCCTGAGATGGACTGTACTTCTTATGCTGTTCTTGCTGTTGTTCAGTCTTCAAGTCATGTCCGACTCTTTGCGACTCCATGGACTGCAGCACGCCAGGCTTTCCTGTCCCTCACCATCCCCCCAAGTTTGCTCAAGTTCATGTCCATTGAATGGTACTTCCTATAACAATGCCCAGATGACAAGCGAGAGGCAGCCACGAAATAGTGCCTGCTGCATATTCTGGAAGACAGTTTTTGGCCCCATTTTTACCTCCTGTGTATCCATTAGTGGGTATGTTTCTGTGTGCATTACATACACATTTCCAAGAACCAGGGTATGAGTAGCAAACAATTCTTTCAGCCTAGCATCTCCACCAAGCTTACGATATTCTTTTTTTTTTTTACATAACTTTATTTATTTATTTATTGTTGGCCATGCTGGGTCTTCAATGCCGCACGGGCCTTTCTCTAGTTGCAGTTAGCGAAGGCTTCTCTTTCTGAGGAGCACAGACTCTGGGGCATGTAAGCTTCAGTAGTTGCGGTTCCTGGGCACAGACTACAGACTCATGGGCTAAGTCGCTCTGCAGCATGTGGGATTCTCCCCACCCAGGGACAGAACCTGTGTCTCCTGCGTTGACAGGTGGATTCTTTACCACAGAGCCACCAGGGAAACCCCTCTTCATCTTTTAACGTTTCAAATGTTCCTTTCACAAAATTCTAACAATCCTGCTTTTTATAAATCTCTCCAATGGGCTCTCTAAAACAAGCATCAAGGACTTGTCCTCTTTCACTCCAAGAAATCTTTGGCTGGTCAAAAAGCACAGATAGAATATCAATCATTAAGAACTAAGCAATAGAGCTTGAAAACTTAAATTTGTAAATACAAATGCTCTTTAAAAGTTTCACATTCAGGAGGTCAAAACACAGAAATGTGAATAGATGAAAGAAAAAAGCTCCAAACTGCAGCATACTTGGACCTTGAGCCTTGTTTGACACCAGAGTGGCAGAGAGGGAAAGTCAGTACCGTCCTCATTTGATTACACATGTAAAACCTCTGAGAGTCTCAGTATCTCCCAAAGGGATCTACAAACTATTCATGCTTCATAGCTTTAGAAATCACTCCAGTTAACTTACAAAGTCCACTGTAACAGTTAGGAGGTAAGCCCTGTAACCATTTAACATATATAAGTAAAGAAAAAAAAACTGGACATTATAATTATAAAGGAAACAAATATTTTAGGTCTCAGAAACTTTAGAAATAATTATATAAGCTTAATGCTTGAAGCTGATGAATCAAGTAGCGATTTGAGTATATATAATCTAGACGTATAAAGATTACAAACAAAGAGCTATTCAACTGAAATTAGATGACAAAATGTGGGGTGATGGTGATGAGAGGAGCTATATAAGTATTTGAGACTCATTCTCTTCCACAGATGACTATACTGGAGTTATTTATCATAGTAGATAGGATTTACATAGGTAATGCGTTAAACTTACCAAAGCCCAGCTTGTATTGATTTATACAAAAATATAATTATTTATTTAAATTAAATTTATATATTGTTTTATTTGTTTAGTAAAATAACAAGCTGTTAGAGTATTTAAGTTGCATACCTTAAGAGGAGTAAATTAGAAAATTATTTTACCTGTGAGGTTCAGGGAGATAGCAGGCAAGTATGTCTACATTTTAGAGACATTCCTAACACAAAATTTATTGCTTTCAAACACAAATATTGAAATTTTTCTTTATTTCTTAAGCTCATACTATCTCTTTGGGTACAGATCGTTCTCCATCATATCACTTCCCAAGAAATGCTGCTGCTTAGAGCATCAAAAATATTACCAGTATATATTTATGGGATTAACTTGATTCTCTGCTTCTGTGAATGTGTGTCATAAAAAGAGCCTTAAAAATGATCAGTCCAGGTTCGATGCATGCTTGGGGCTGGTGCACTGGGACAGCCCAGAGGGGTGGTACGGGGATGGGGGAGTGAGGGGGGTTCAGGAGGATGGGGAACACGTGTATACCTGTGGTGGATTCATGCTGATGTATGGCAGAACCAATAAAGTATTGTGAAGTAATTAACCTCCAATTAATATAAATAAATTTGTATTTTAAAAAAAAATGATCACCTAACCCTAAATTTTCATTGGAAAAGTCCCTGATGCTGGGAAAGACTGAGGGCAAAAGGAGAAAAGGGTGTTGGAGGATGAGATGGCTGGAGCATCACCGATGCAATGCCCATGGACTTAGGCAAACTCCGAGAGATGGTGAGGGACAAGGAAGCCTGGCATGGTGCAGTCCACGGGGTCACAAACAGCCAGGCACGACTGGGCGACTGAACACCACCACCCCTAAATTCCATGATTATGGAATCACCGACTTTGTCTACATGGTGTAAATACACACAATGCACACGCACATGTAATTCAGTACCTAACACAGCATAGCATTACAAGGGTAAAAAGAGGCAATTCTCTGAGGAATCAGACTTAGATATAAAAATTACAACATGCTGTAAGTAAAGACCACTGTTACAGATGCAGTAGGATATAAAGAAGTTAAGAATACTTCATGTAATATTTCATTTCTTCATATATCTGTAGCCTCTGTTGTTTTAATGAGTACACATTTATAGTAGTTATCCTTTCCTGATGAACTGATCTTTTTTTATAATTATGCAGTGCCACTCTTTGCAGTAATTTTCTTTACTCTGAAGTCTACTTTATCTGCTATTAATATAACAACTGCCTTTAGAAATTAATGTTGTACAGTGTATGATTTTCTACCCTTTCACTTTCAGCCAGCCTATGTTTTATTTGAAGTGAATAACTTATAGACAGCATATTATTGGATCATGTTTTTTATCCACTATGCCAAAATCTGTCTTTAAATTGGAGTATTTAGACCATTTACATTTTCAACAGCTTTGTTGATTCACATATGACAAAATTGGCTCATTTAAAGGACATAGTTCAGTGAGTTTTGTATATTCCTAGGCTTGCTCAACCATTGCCATAATCAATTTTGAACATTTACATCATCCCCCAGAGAAACCCACACCAATTAGTATTCCCTCTCTGTTTTCCCTCAAACCCACCCCTCCCCCCACCAACTCCTATCTCAAGCCCTAGGAAACCAGCAACCTGCTTCTGGACTCTACAGATTTTCCTATTCTGGACTTTTCGTATAAATGGAATTATACATTACATGGAGTTTTTATGAATAGATTCTTTCACTCAGCATAAGGTTTCCAAAGCTCATCCATGTTGTCGCATCAGTACTTCATTCCATTTTTGTGGAAAATTTTCCATTTTCTGAATGTAATACAAATTTCATCCATTTATCAGTTGATGAACATTCGGGTTGCTTCCACTTGAGGGTTACTATGATTGACGCTGCTAGAACATTCATGTACAATTTATTGTATGAATGTATGTTCTTGCATCACTTGGGTATATAGCCAAGAGAGGAATTACTGGGTCAAATGGTAACTGGTGATTCTTTTGTTTTTCTGTTTGTTTGTTTGTTTTTTTAAAATTTTTATTGGAGTATAGTTAGTTAACAGTGTTGTGTTAGTTCCTACTGTACAATGAAGTGAATTAGCTATACGTATACATTTATTCCCACTTTTTTGGATTCCCTTCCATTTAGGTCACCACAGACCACGCGTAGAGTTTCTTGTGCTATATAGTATGTTCTCTTCAGTTATCTATTTTATACATAGTATCAACAGTGTATATATATCAATCTCAAATGGTAATTCTATTTTTAGCAAGACCTGCCACATCATTTTCCAAAGTGACAGTCCCATCTTATATTCTCACCAGAAATGAATGAGGGCTCCAGTCTGTCAATAACCTAATCAACAGTTGTTATCTGTCTTTTGATAATAACTACATATCCTTGTGGGTGAGAAGTAGTAACTCACTGGGGTCTTGATTTACATTTCTCCGATGACTAATGATACATAGCTTCTTTCATATTTTAATAGTCATTTGTGTAACTTCATGGGAGAGAGGTATCTATTCAGAACCTTTTCTCATTCCAAAATTGTATTGTCTTCTTGAATTGTGAGAGTACTTTACATATTTTGGATACAAGTCCCTTAGATCAGATATATAATCAGCAATATTTTCTCCAATTCTGTGAGTTGCTTTTCACTTTCTTTATAAAGTGCTTTGAACCATTAAAGTCTTAAATTTTGATGAAGTCCAGTGTATCTATGGGCTTTCCTGGTGACTCAGTGGTAGAGAATGCAGGAGACATGGATCGACCGCTGGATTGGGAAGAGCCGCTGGAGAAGGGCATGGCAACCCACGACGGTCCACAAAGTCGCAAAGAAACAGACATGACTGAGCGAATGGGCACAGCACAGCACAATGTACCTGTCCTTCTTTTGTTGCGTGTGCGTTTGGGGTCACATCTAAGAATCCCTTGCCTAATGCAACATCCCAAATTTTACACCTATGACCTCTTCTAAGAGACTGAAGGCAAAAAGAGAAGGGGGCAGTAGAGGATAAGATGGTTAGATAGCATCACTGACTCAATGGACATGAATTTAAGCAGACTTCAGAAGATAGTGGAGGACAGAGGAGCCTGGCGAGCTGCAGTCCAGGGCGTCACAGAGTCGGACGTGACTTAGCGACTGAACGACAACAACTGATGTTTTACAGTTTAATTCTGTCATGTTGTAACTTGCTTTCTGTTTCTTCCCTCTGTTTCTCTTCTCTTCCTTTCCTGTGGGTTATTTGATCCCTTTTAAGGTTTCTATCTTGATTTATTAACAGCAGCAGTCCTCAACCGTTTTGGGCACCAGGTACCGATTCTGTGGAAGACAATTTTTCCATGAACCAGGGGTTAGGGAGTGGTGGATAGCTCAGCTGGTACACTTTACTTTGAGCAATGGTTCAGGAGGTAATTTGAACAACGGTTCAAGTGGTAATGTGAGCAATGGGAAGCCAAGGGGAGCGGCACATGAAGCTTCTCTCCCTGGCGCGCTGTTCCCCTCCTGCTGTGTGGCCTAGTTCGAGTCCGATGCCTGACTTACAGTGATTTTTAGTATATTGTTGTGTATAGTTTCCTTAGCGGTTACTCTCTATATGTAACACAATGAAATATATGTAACTTATCACATTCTAATATTATGGTATCAGCATTTGGAGGGTGCAGGGAATTAACTTTCAGCTCAGCACTGCTGAAACCCAAAAGGACTATGGGCTTTTTAGGTGGGATATACTGAATTTAGACTCTCAGATCCACCTGGTGGAATTATATAACATCTCAGAACTTTCGTTTCCTTGTCTATAGATGTGGTTTTACTGGTGGTGTTTGACAGACATTGCTCCCAAAATTTTATGTTGTTAGCCACCATAGTCTTGATCGTTTGGCTAAGGAAAACAGGGTTTTCTTAGAGCTTTTTGGTCTGCACCTGTTGGTGGTCATGGGTTGGAGATTTCTGCAGGCCCCTCTCCAGGGTATATGAGAGGCAAAAAGGAGATTGAAGGCACTCACTGCTGTTTAGTCCCTCAAGTGCCCAGGCAGCCCACCTCACTTTCCTTTTTTAGTCTTTCAGTCTTCCAACACTTGTTTCTCATGTGATAAATAGGGATTTTCAGTCAGAAGGAGGAGGAGTTGGGAGGAATGGGGCTACTACATCTTGGTGAACATGAAAGTAATATTCATTTTAGTTTTTAAAATGCTCATTTATGTCATTTAAACTTCACTCTGGTGTACTTGAATTCCTCCCACAACATCTTAGGAAGGTTAGACTATTTGGGAAGAGGTATCAAATTATTCCTTTTGTTGTTCATATAAACAGGCAAGCACTCATTTATATTTATCTAAAAGTAATTGTAAACATTTGAAAATAATTATATGGTTAAGTCACTTCAATTAGTTAAAGAAGTTGGATGAGAACACAAGAGAATATTTCAAGCAACAGCTGAGTAGAAGATTTTAATCTCATTACAACTGATGTCAGCATTCTACCTGAGGCAAAAATAATTGTAGCAGCTTCCACCCACAGCCCCAACTAACCACATCTCGCACTGGATAACCATGCAAAAGAAGACGTGCTAATAAAGGGATATGGAGCACACAGAGTTGTTATTTGGACCTTTGCAGCCATGTAGCAAGCTGGTGCATGATCTAGTCAGAACCTTGTGTGCATAACAGGCATGCCCAGCCTTTCCTCTGTGCCAGTATCTGTGACGGGATGCTGGCTGCACATGGTCCTGTGGGAACTAGAAGACGATGGGGCTGGGGGTGGGGGGTGAAACTCAGTCTCAGTTCCGCGTTGGTCAAGTTACGTAACATTTCAGAGCTACGGTTTCCTTAAGCATAACACACAGGCTCCGGAAGCTATTAATTCTCTAGTAGGATTAGATGAAAGTGTATAAAGTGCCTTTCACCATATCATGGTACACAGAAATTGCTAAACAAGTACATTTTTGACCCCCTGATTTTTCACTGACCAAAGAGTGGAGCAAGAGCTCACACACCTCATGACCAAGATTGGCTTTGACATTCCTCCATATTCTAATTTAAGAGGCAGAATTCCAATTCTATAATTCAGAACATCAACCAAAGAACATTATGGAATCCCAGACCTATTTTTTCCTAGGGAAGTGTCTCTCCCAAAAGTACTAAAAAAAACAAAACAAAGCCTCGGTCTCAAAACAGACATATATTTAATCAGAATAAAGATAAAAACTCTTCACTTTAAAAAAAAATTTTAAAAAAAACTTTGGCCATACCATGCAGCATATGGGATCATACTTCCCCAACAAGGGATCCACCCCTCTCCCCTGTGCTAAAAGCCTGGAGTCTTAACCACTGAACCTCCAGGGAATTCTCCAAAATTCTAATCTTCTAGATCAATATTTCCCTATAAATCACTGAATTTCAAGTATATTTTTCTAAAGATATACTTAAGGACAAATCTCAAATTTCTGTTTTAATTCTATTTTTGTCCTGAGAGTTGTTTGAGGATTAAATAAATTTGTAAATAGTGTAGAAAAGGTAAAGATTCTCCTGTACATATCCCCTACATACAAGCAGCTGAATCTCAATAATTAAATACTTGCTCATCCCTCCCTTTTCCCACTGCTCTCTTATAAACTAAAGTGCAATTCTGGGTTATGTGAAGTTTCTCAAGTTCAAACTACTGTCATAAATTCTACCTCTTTGACCTACAACAGGGACATGGAAACATTTGAAATAGTAAATCCAGTTTATCCAATGGAATGTTCTCTGAAAGAGTAAGCCAGATGCTCCAGGTTATAATCCTGGTTTAGGACGGATGGGCTGCACAGCCCTGGCACATCACTGAGCTGGTAGGCTTCACCCTCGCAGCTAAGAAGTGAAGCTACACAGTACTCCACATTCGACAAGCATTTTCTCCTCTAGTCTGACCACACCCTTTGGTGTCAAGGAAAATGTCAGCAGCCATTCCTGACCTGATTTAATAGGGTGGAGAAATGAAAGGTATGAGAATCTTGGTGTTTCCCAAAGGGTGAGCTCCAAACTATGGATGATTCAGAGGCAGTCTCTGAGACAGGAGAAATACTGACTTCGAGGGCCGAAGACAAAAACAGGAAAAGCCTAGGGACATGAGAAGAAATATTAAAAGCCCCAAAGAAGAACTGCTAACAGATATTATGCTGGCAAATGAAAGGATGAAGAAAGAGCAAACAGCTGTACAGGATACGAGGAAATGGGACAGAGTTGAGTTTTCGGGACAGCTGACCCTTAGTGTCATCAAGGGCAAGGAATTTCAACACTAACTAATTACCTAAATTCTGTGACCAATGGAAATCCATGCCTCATAATTGTGAACTGACTTGAATAGTGGAAGAGTTAAGTTTAGCAGGAAATTTCCTCCATTTCTTACGTTCAATTGGGCTAGGTCCTGACCTCGTGTACTGCCAACTTTGATGGATATTAGCCAGCTGCCCATGTCCTAGGTTTCTAAATTCTGGTTCAATAAGTTCAGCGTATATATATTTTAACAAGCCTCCCTGCTGATACTGAAGCTTAGCAAAGTTTGGAATCCTCTATCCTATACCTCTGCTGGGAAAGACTGAGGGCAGGAGAAGAGGATGACAGAGGATGAGATGGTTGGATGGCATCACTGACTCAATGGGCATGGGTTTGGGTGGACTCCAGGAGTTGGTGATGCACAGGGAAACCTGGCATGCTGAGGTTCATGGGGTCGCAAAGAGTCAGACACCACTGAGTGACTGAACTGAACTGATCCTATACCTCAAGGTTTCCTTTTTCTAAATCTCAAGGTCTCTTTTTTCTATGTGCATTTTACTCCTCTTGTAGCTAAATCCTTTGGGGAGTAAGCTGTGCTTATTTCCTACTTTTCTGAGGAAGAGATGCTTTCTCCATAGACTGCATCCATACCTTCCAACCCAGAAGATAAGAACTGCCTAAATTTTATTTATTATAAACATTTAAAAACACAAACCAGGCAGTGTAAGAGTTCGATAATTCAAAGGGCCACTGAAATGTAAATGCATGAGAAACAGAGTCATTTTTGAGAAAATGATCTAGGAGTCATTACCTCATTCCAAGGTCAGATGAAATAAAGGATAAAAAACAAAAATGTTCTGATACTAGGTTCAGCATGCCAGGCATGCTTTCTGATCTCCCTGATGAGAAGCCCTTGTCATTTTAAGGGAAAAGATAAAAAGCATATACTTTTATCTGTGAAAAGGATGAGAGAAATTAAAGGTTTTTATTAAAGGCAATATTCATTCAGTGCTATACTAAAAACAATTCAATGAAACAACTTTTAAAAAGTATAAAAATGGAGTTTCAACTTTAAAATAATTCCATATATATCAGTGTATATATAGTCATGAAAATATATAAAGAATGTTTTTATACATATGAAAGAATGTTGTAAAAGTATAGGTAAAATTTACTGCACTATTTGGATAAAAAATGTTTTCCTATTTTGGACAGCTATTTGAACAGCTCAGGAAAAACTTCAAAGTTTAATATGATCAAAATTTAAATGAGAGAATTAGGCTGCTTTTTTATCTTTTATAATTTTAATTTTACACAATAAAAAGAGAATTCTCTTATATGTTCCTTTATATGATCCAAGTGCATAGCCACATTTGAAATTATAATCCACCCTCAAAATGTATGCAAAGAAGTTAGTCTCTTCTACCTTGGCCATCTATGCAATAGAGATTACTGCAACGGCGCGTGTCCATGCTAACTAAGCCTCTTTACTTGCGTCCTACTCATGTGACGCTATGGACTGTAGCCCACCAGGCTCCTCTGTCCACAGGGATTCTCCAGGCAAGAATACTGAATGGGTTGTCATGCCCTCCTCCAAGGGATCTTTCCAACCCAGGGATTGAACCCTGGTTTCCTGCATTGCAGGCGAATTCTTTACCATCTGAGCCACCAGGCAGAATAGATCACCTCCAAACTGTACCATAATCAACTGTCATATGTATAAACAAAAATCCTTTGCCAACTAATGTCTCTTTTTACTTCAGCATAACTTACAGTGTCAGAAATTATGAAGTTTGAAGACTGTTTTTAACCTATGTCCTATATCTGACTCAATTATAAGAGAAGGAAAAGATTTTCATGACATTCATGTATTGTCAGGGAAGCAAGGCATCTTTTCCACCATGCATAATTTAATATTTCTATTGAAATCAATATTTGAACGCTAATTAAAAGATTACTGAATCACAACTTGATTCAATTTACATTATACTCTACAACTGTGCACTCTTTAAGAAACTGATACCACTACCTTAATCTAACAGAACCCTTGGTTGTATCAAATCTTAAATTTCAAGCTCTCCAGAACAGTCTACATGATAAAGCTGCATATACAGAAAGGCAGAACAAGAATTCTACTGCATGTACGGAGATTTTCTATTATAGAAGTTACTTATCCAAAGCTAGTAACAATTATACTGGGAGAAGGGGGCATTTATTTTCTTGAGCATCTCCGGTGTAAAAAGGTAAGATCACAGTAAATATGAACAGTTCAGTAAACAGTGTAATTAAGTATAGCTTTTATTTGGAAGTGAGACTTATGAAGACCCTATGGCATCATCATCCCCCTACCACAAGCATAACGTTTTATTCCTGCTATGTATTTGGTCACTAGCAAAAATTAACCAAGAACTTCATTTGTGCTAAGCAAGGTACAAAGTGTTTAGAACCAAAAAGATGACTAAAATACATTCCTGCTCTCAATGGATTTATAGTTTTAAGACTATAAAAGAAAAACAAAACTATGTGAATCCACTTTACCGCAAGAAAGCACTCAATACTGAGAGGGACTTTCTGATCCACTGCCTTAGAAAAGAGTGAGTTTCTCACTGCTTCCCAGTGGTTAAGACTACTTTGATTGTCTCTCTAGCTACGTATTTCTGTGAATATTCTCAAAAACACCTAAATGGTCAAAGTGGCTTTCAACAGAAAATGTGTCCTTACTGGGTGATGAAAGAATGCACTAATGTGGGTTCTGCATCACTGAGACATTCTTCAATGTATTCCTTTTATAAACTTTCTTTACTTAGTTTTCCCTCTGAAAGAGATCTGAAAATTATCTGGAAACTTTTCCTTAACAGCATAAGCTTTCTCTAAGCAAAAGCTTACTCTGCCCAAAACACAACCCAGATAAAATCAAAGAAGCATGTAAAAATGAACGAGGTAATTTAATGAGCAAATGTTGAAAAAATAAGTCAAAGCTTTTTAAAATAGTAGATCAGAATCTCAGAGATATTAAGTTCCTTATCAACAGTCATACAGCGATTCAGTTCAATTGAGATCAGTCACTCAGTCTTGTCAGACTCTTTCTGACCCCATGAACCTCAGCACGCCAGGCCTTCCTGTCCTTCACCAACTCCCAGAGTTCACCCAAACTCATGTCCAGTGAGTCGGTGATGCCATCCAACAATCTCAACCTGTGTTGTCCCCTTCTCCTCCAGCCCGCAATCTTCCCCAGCATCAGAGTCTTTACAAATGAGTCAGCTCTTCGGATCCAGTGGCCAAAGTATTGGAATTTCAGCTTCAACATCAGTCCTTCCAGGGAACACCGAGGACTGATCTCTTTGGTTGGATCTCCTTGCAGTCCAAGGGACTCTCAAGAGTCTTCTCCAACACCACAGTTCAAAAGCATCAATTTTTCGGCACTCAGCTTTCTTCACAGTCCAATTCTCACATCCATACATGACTACTGGAAAAACCACAGCCTTGACTAGACGGACCTTTGTTGGCAAAGTAATGTCTCTACTTTTTAATATGCTGTCTAGGTTGGTCATAACTTTCCTTCCAAGGAGTAAGCGTCTTTTAATTTCATGGCTGCAATCACCATCTGCAGTGATTTTGGAGCCCCCAAATAAAGTCTGACACTGTTTCCACTGTTTCCCCATCTATTTCCCATGAAGTGATGGGACCAGATGCCATGATCTTTGTTTTCTGAATGTTGAGCTTTAAGCCAACTTTTTCACTCTCCTCTTTCACTTTCATCAAGAGGCTTTTTAGTTCCTCTTCACTTTCTGCCATAAGGGTGGTATCATCTGCATATCTGAGGTTATTGATATTTCTCCTGGCAATCTTGATTCCAGCTTGTGTTTCTTCCAGCCCAGTGTCTCTCCTGATGTACTCTGCATATAAGTTAAATAAGCAGGGTGACAATATACAGCCTTGACATATTCCTTTTCCTATTTGGAACCAGTCTGTTGTTCCATGTCCAGTTCTAACTGTTGCTTCCTGACCTGCATACAGATTTCTCAACAAGCAGGTCAGGTGGTCTGGTATTCCCATCTCTTGAAGAATTTTCACAGTTGTGATTCACACAGTCAAAGGCTTTGGCATAGTCAATAAAGCAGAAGTAGATGTTTTTCTGGAATTCTGTTGCTTCTACCATGATCCAACGGATGTTGGCAATTTGATCTCTGGTTCCTCTGCCTTTTCCAAAACCAGCTTGAACATCTGGAAGTTCACGGTTCACGTATTGCTGAAGCCTGGCTTGGAGAATTTTGAGCATGACTTTACTAGCGTGTGAGATGAGTGCAATTGTGTGGTAGTTTGAGCATTCTTTGGCATTGCCTTTCTTTGAGATTGGAATGAAAACTGACCTTTTCCAGTCCTGTAGCCACTGCTGGCATATTGAGTGCAGCACTTTCACAGCATCATCTTTCAGGATTTGAAATAGCTCAACTGGAATTCCATCACCTCCATTAGCTTTGATCATAGTGATGCTTTCTAAGGCCCACTTGACTTCACATTCCAGGATGTCTGGCTCTAGGTGAGTGATCACACCATCGTGATTATCTTGGTCATGAAGATCTTTTTTGTACAGTTCTTCTGTATATTCTTGCCACCTCTTTTTAATATCTCCTGCTTCTGTTAGGTCCCTACCATTTCTGTCCTTATCGAGCCCATCTTTGCATGAAATGTTCCCTTGGTATCTCTAACTTTCTTGAAGAGATCTCTAGTCTTTCCCATTCTATTGTTTTCCTCTGTTTCTTTGTATTGATTGCTGAGGAAGGCTTTCTTATCTCTCCTTGCTATTCTTTGGAACTCTGAATTCAGATGCTTATATCTTTCATTTTCTCCTTTGCTTTTCACTTCTCTTCTTTTCACAGCTATTTGTAAGGCCTCTTCAGACAGCCATTTTACCTTTTTGCATTTCTTTTTCTCAGGGATGGTCTTGATCCCTGTCTCCTGTACAATGTCACGAACCTCCGTCCACTGTTTATCAGTCACTCTGTCTATCAGATCTAGTCCCTAAAATCGATTTCTCACTTCCACTGTATAATCCTAAGGGATTGATTTAGGTCATACCTGAATGGTCTCCACTAGCTTTGTTCATAGTGATGCTTTCAAAGGCCCACTTGACTTCACATTCCAGGATGTCTGGCTCTAGGTCAGTAATCACACCATCATGATTATCTTTGTTGTGAAGATCTTTTTTCTACAGTTCTTCTGTGTATACTTGCCATCTCTTCTTAATATCTTCTGCTTCTGTTAGGTCCATACCACTTATGTCCTTTATCGAGCCCATCTTTGCATGAAATGTTCCCTTGGTATCTCTAATTTTCTTGAAGAGATCGCTAGTCTTTCCTATCTGTTGTTTCCCTCTGAGCTATTTCAAATCCTGAAAGATGATGCTGTGAAAGTCCTGCACTCAGTATGCCAGCACATTTGTAAAACTCAGCAGTGGCCACAGGACTGGAAAAGGCCAAGTTTCATTCCAATCTCAAAGAAAGGCAATGCCAAGGAATGCTCAAACTACCACACAATTGCACTCATCTCACACGCTAGCAAAGTAATGCTCAAAATTTTCCAACAGTATTTTCCAGGCTTCAACAGTATGTGAACTGTGAACCTCCATATGTTCAAGCTGGTTTTAGAAAAGGCAGAGGAACCAGAGATCAAATTGCCAACATCCGCTGGATCATCGAAAAAGCAACAGAATTCCAGAAAAACATCTACTTCTGCTTTATTGACTATGCCAAAGCCTTTGACTGTATGGATCAAAATAAACTGTGGAAAATTCTTCAAGAGATGGGAATACCAGACCACCTGACCTGCCTCTTGAGAAACCTGTATGCAGGTCAGGAAGCAACAGTTAGAACTGGACATGGAACAACAGACTGGTTCCAAATAGGAAAAGGAGTATGTCAAGGCTGTATATTGTCACCCTGCTTATTTAACTTATATGCAGAGTACATCAGGAGAAATGCTGAGCTGGAAGAAGCACAAGCTGGAATCAAGACTGCCGAGAGAAATATCAATAACCTCAGATATGCAGATGACCCCACCCTTATGGCAGAAAGTGAAGAGGAACTAAAAAGCCTCTTGATGAAAGTGAAAGAGGAGAGTGAAAAAGTTGGCTTAAAGCTCAACATTCAGAAAACAAAGATCATGGCATCTCGTCCCATCACTTCATGGTAGATAGATGGGGAAATAATGGAAACAGTGTCAGACTTTATCTTTTTGTGCTCCAAAATCACTGCAGATGGTGGTGGCAGCCATGAAATTAAAAGACATTTACTCCTTGGAAGGAAAGTTATGTCCAACTTAGACAGCATATTGAAAAGTAGAGACATTACTTTGCCAACAAAGATCCATTTAGCCAAGGCTATGGTTTTCCAGTTTTCATGTATGGATGTGAGAGTTGGACTGTGAAAAAAGCTAAGCACCGAAGAATTGATGCTTTTGAACTGTGGTGTTGGAGAAGACTCTTGAGAGTCCCTTGGACTGCAAGGAGATCCAACCAGTCCATTCTAAAGAAGATCAGCCCTGGGTGTTCTTTGGAAGGAATGATGCTAAAGCTGAAACTCCAGTACTTTGACGACCTCATGCGAAGAGTTGACTCATTGGAAAAGACTCTGATGCTGAGAGGAATTAGGGGCAGGAGGAAAAGGGGATGACAGAGGATGAGATGGCTGGATGGTATCACCGACTCAACGGACATGAGTTTGAGTGAACTCCGGGAGATGGTGATGGACAGGGAGGCCTGCCTTGCTGAGATTCATGGGGTCGGACATGACTGAGAGACTGAACTGAACTGAACTGAATGGTCTAGTGGTTTTCCCACTTTCTTCAATTTATTTTTGAATTTGGCAATAAGAGGTTTATGATCGGAGCCACAGTCAGCTCCCAGTCTTGTTTTTGCTGACTTTATAGAGCTTCTCCATCTTTGGCTGCAAATAATATAATCAATCTGATTTCAGTGTTGGTCATCTGGTGATGTCCATGTGTAGAGTGCTCTCTTGTGTTGTTGGAGTAGGGTATTTGCTATGACCAGTGCGTTCTCTTAGCAAAACTCTATTACCTTTGCCCACCTTCATTCTCTACTCCAAGACCAAATTTGCCTGTTACTCCAGGTCCCTGGTGGCTCCATGGTTAAAGCATCTGCCTGCAATGTGGAAGACCTAGGTTTGATCCCTGGGTCAGGAAGATCCCCTGGAGAAGGAAATGGCAACCCACTCCAGTATTCTTGCCTGGAGAATCCCATGGACGGAGGGGCCTGGTGGGCTACAGTCCACGGGGTCGCAAAGAGTCAGACACAACTGAGTGACTTCACTTTCACTTTTCAGGTGTTTCTTGAGTTCCTACTTTTGCATTCCAGTCCCCTATAATGAAAAGGACATCTTTTTTGATTGTTAGTTCTAAAAGGTCTTGTAGGTCTTCAGAAAACCATTCAACTTCAGCTTCTTCAGCATTACTTGTTGGGGCATAGGCTTGGATTACAGTGATATTGAATTGTTTGCCTTGGAAACGAACAGAGATCATTCTGTTGTTTTTGATATTGCATTCAACTACTGCATTTCAGACTCTTTTGCTGACTATGATGGCTACTCCATTTCTTCTAAGGGATTCCTGCCCACAGTAGTAGATATAATGGTCATCTGAGTTAAATTCACCCATTCCAGTCCATTTTAGTTTACTGATTTCTAGATTGTCAGTGTTCACTCTTGCCATCTCCTGTTTGACCACTTCCAATTTGCCTTGATTCATGGACCTAAGAGTCCAGGTTCCTATGCAATACTGCTCTTTACAATATTGGACCTTGCTTCTATCACCGTTCACATCCACAACTGGGTGTTGTTTTTGCTTTGGCTCTGTCCCTTCATTCTTTCTGGAGTTATTTCTCCACTGGTCTCCAGTAGCATATTGGGCACCTACCAACCTAGGGAGTTCATCTTTCAGTGTCCTATCTTTTGCCTTTTCATATTGTTCATGGGGTTCTCAAGGCAAGATTACTGAAGTGGTTTGCCATTCCCTTCTCCAGTGGACCACATTCTGTCATCAAGAAATGTGTCATATAGCAATAAGTAACAAAGATACTTAAAATGATCTTTTCACTGTATTATTTTCTATTTTCCTCTGTTAATTTATTTATTGATTGAGCATATATTGAGACATACTATGACAATATACTCTTCCAGGCACTGAGATTACAATGATGTGCAACAACAGACATACTTCCCACTTTTGTCAAATTAGAGCCCACGTCTTCATGTTGACTTCTAAATGTGAGAGAAGGCCATCAGCGTTAGGTAGTACATTGTGAAACTACTATTTCCCTTTCTATGAATATAATCTTTAAAGATCTCTGATGATGTGACCTGGCTATACAGGTAGGGGAAACCCTGCCAGGTGGAGGAAGAGTTGAGTAGAAAGACAAGAGGCCAAGTAGGAAGGACAAGGATCTGTCTGACAGTGCAGATGAGAAGAGGAGGAAACATGGATAGCAAGATGTAATCTCCACTTTCTCCCCACCAGCGTCCTAAAACTGGCTCCCTAAATAAGAATAATAATGACTCTCATGACCCTTCTTTCCCTTGAGCTAGTCAGAATGTTAAGAGAACCATTTATGAAGAGTAGCAAAATATCACCCATCTTCTAATCATGGTGGGAAAATAGATTTGTAAAACATTTGCTTCTTTCTTCCTCCCAGAGGACTCTTTATTCTATTTCAGCAAATCTCATATTAGTCAACAACATGCCTATTACAATGACTGCATTATATCTACTGAAATGCTAACCTCAATAGTTGATGCTATCAGTACAAGAAAGGTTAAAGAAATCATTTCACATTGCCATCTGTGACAGATTTTTAGCATGTTTAAAGAGGGTTTCAATAAATCCTCATTTGCACAGTGTGGATACATAGCATTTAATACTTCAAAAATTAATAAGGGGGTCTATTTTCCTGCATTTATTTAAATAGAGCTATTGCTAATACACTCATTCCCATAATAACTTACTCTCATTTTTCAAAATAAAAACGTAGACTATACTTGTGAATTTTAAAAGAACTCTGGTTAGAGTTTACTGTGTTGTCTTTGACATTGCAACCAATCATTGCAATTCCATCTTTGTTAGGTGTCTAGGACATGGCTGAAATAATATATGTGTACATGTATACAGCTATCTCTATACCCATATATGTAAATAATGGTTTATGTCTTGTATACCTTCTGAGATTTATTACAGAAGACACCTCAGTGCCTCCCAAATATAATAGCTACCTGAACATACACTGTTCTAGGAGAGGAGCCTTATCTCTCTCTTCCACGCCTTCAAATTAATAGTGCTTTGCTAACAATCACCACAGTTTCTCAAAAGTGAACTTGGACAAACAAAGCATTTTGATGTTATGAAATAGACTATCTTAATGTTCACAAAAGTTATTGCTGACACCCCACATGATTGCTTAATTACTCTGATTCAGTATGAGCAAAACAAAATGCAAAAAAGATATCTCACTTGCTCTCCTGCCCAGAAACCACATCCCATAATTAAATTGGAAGATGGTGGGATACCTCCTCAAACAATGCAAGCAAGTGGTGGAACTGCTTCTTCCTGCTCATTAGGTGTGGGTTACAGCTGAATCATAACTACTAAGGGATCCTGCAGGCGGTAATGAGTAGATCATCTCAGACCAAGCTTGCTGGATGAGACAGGCACAGCACTCCGGGAAGGAAGTCTGGAATAATGAACACTGGACTCAAGGGGCAGCCGCTAGTGCACAAAACCCACCCAGGGCCAGACAGGGGATCTTGTGTACAGAGGAAACTTGTGGGAAAATAAAACGACTCACTGGCCGAAGCTAGAATAAGTTCAAGACTGTCGGATAAAGTGTGTGCAGGTAGGCAGAGACATAGTGCCTTTTCTCCCAGTGAGGCTTGTCCCAACATCTAATCCCCTACATTTACATTTCATTTCTCAGAGAGACACGTCATGCCCCACCTTCATCAAGTGGTCTCATCGTCATCACATGGACAGATGCCATCAGGGTTCTGTCCGTACACCTCCAGCTCTGACCATTTCAGCAAACCAGGCTGACTGCCAACAGTCACCACCTGAATCACTGCCTGAGCACCTCCTCTCCCTGCCAAAGACCACTGTGCCTAGGAATTCAGGCCCATTAGAGCTGCCTGCAACTAATGACCAGCTGGAGTTGATGAACAAACACCCCAGCTCCCTTCTCTCTCAGATGGGATAACTCTGAGGTCCATGTTCTACACGGTCTGTCAGAACGCCTAAGCATTATCACACTCCAGTTGCCCATGCACTTATCGGCTTTCTACCTTCTCTCTCCTATTTCTTCACTCGGCTACCAGTGCTCCTTGGGAACAGCTTCTACCTCAGCTACTTACAGTAGAATGTGTCTCAGGTTTGATTCTCGAGGAATTCAAATAAAATCACCATCCTCATCAGCATCTTTATCCTCCTGCCCCTTCACATCATCTCCATCCCCTTCCTCCTCATCATCTCCATCCCCTTCCTCCTCATCATCTCCATCCCCTTCCTCCTCATCATGATGACAGCAACAATACTTACCACTCATTGCATTCCTTCTGTAAGGATTTGAGGTTTTTAGGCATTATTCTATTAAAATTTTAATTTTTACAAGAGGCAGGCATTCTGCTTATGTTTTACAGTTGATGAAGAGAGATATGGGGGAATTAAATAAGTCTGAGATCTATACCACTAAGTTAGTAAGTGAAGGATAGAAGTCAAGATATATTTGATTCTAAACCCATTCTGCTCATTCTATTGTACTATGCTACCACCCATAAAAACTAAAATGACTTAAAAACAAAATCCACATGCTGAGCTCTTCTCTATCTTCTAAAACTGTATCAGAAGGAAATAATTTTATTTCACTACTTACAAATAATACTTTCAAAAAGCGTCATTAGATGAATAGTATTTTAATTCATCTAGAATAGTCCTCCATTAAATGTTTCATTGTGTCTCCTTTTTGCCACTGCAGCATTTTATAAGAGCATGAGGCCTCTTCAAGTGCAGGGACTATGCCTTATTTATGTTTGCATTCCCAGAAGCCAGCCTAATAGGCATTCATTGAATGTTAGATGAACTGACTGACCTGAGTTCTAGGAAATTTTAATGATATGGAAATGTTTGAGGGAAAAACTGATTTCACTAAGACTCAACTTGGTTGCAGAGGAGATTGCTGTTCTTTGATAAGGAATAGAAATCTTACAAAATAAGGAGAAGTGAGGTCTATGGTCTCTCCAGCGGTGGTATTTACAGAGAATGATCTGCATTTCAAAGATGTCTGATAATGTAATACAAATGGTGCTTTAATAAAATAATTAAATATCTTGAAAAAAGCTAAATTCAATTTAGAGTAATGTGGATGTACACCCATGGTGGATTCATGTCAATGTATGGCAAAACCAATACAGAATTGTAAAGTAAAATAATAAATAAATTAATTAAAAATTTAAAAAAAAAGGAACAAAAAAAAATTTTTTTTAAATAGAGTAATGTGGAAAAAATTCTGGATTTTAGAATCCTAAAAACCACTTCATTTCACTGGAGATAACCTAACTGGTGGTGGGTTTCTTTTCCAACAGCTTCCCTGATAGCTCAGTTGGTAAAGAATCCACTCACAATGAGGGAGACCTGGGTTCGAACCCTCGGTAGGGAAGATCCCCTGGAGAAGGGAACAGCTACCCACTCCAGTATTTTGACCTGGAAAATTTCAGGGACTTTATAGTCCATGGGGTCACAAAGAATCAGACATGACTGAGCAAATTTCATTTTCACTCTTCTTTTCTAAAAGGGAGGAAACAGCTTTATAGTCAAACTCTGCCCACTGATAATCCAAATGTTACCATTAACAACATTTATTGTTTAATCAAAAAGTAGACTACTGCTTAGGACTGGAAAGTTGAGCCATTGCCTTCAACATCTTGCCATTTCAAATATTTACAATAAAGTTACTTCTAATAGTGCTACAACTTGCTATTTATAATCAAAGAATGCATTTGTGTGTGTGGGGGGGGGGGTGGTTCTAGTCACTAAGTTGTGTCCAACTCTTTTGCCATCCCATGGACTATATAGCCTGGTAGGCTCCTCTGTCCATGAGATTTCCCAGACAAGAATACTAGAGTGGATTGCCATTTCCTTTTCCAGGGGATCTTGCTGACTCAGGGATTGAACCCATGTCTCCTGCATTGGCAGGAAGGATTTTTACCACTGAGCCACCTTGGAAGTCCATAATTGCAGATTAGAAGTTTCTAAATGTAGGGAAGAAACAATCTGAGAGACAAATAAACTGCCTGTTAAATTGTACCAATATACCCATTACTTACAAAAAATATATGCATTCAACATTTAAATCCTAAATGGCTTTACCTTGCAAAGTATAAAGTGAAACTCCCATCAGTCAAAATGAACTCATATCCCACATATGCAGTATAAAATATCTGGAATTTATGTAGCCCAGGGAACACTATTTGAGACATATTGGTCATATGAAAACAGATATAGGAAAGAGGAAGGAAATGAACAAAAGACCATTTTCTACAGAATAAAAATATCCTATTATTACATTTCCAAATCACTCTTTTTTAATGTAAAAAACTTTGAAAATTAATCCTAGAGAGGCAGATTCAAAAATTTACAGTAATTCCCTGTTTCATTAATTCATATGTAAAATTTTACAGCATTTGGTTTGAAAAAAATCTTCCCAAAAGCATAAACTGCATGCAAATTAGAGTCATATTTAGTTACAGATTATTTTCCCCAACATTTAATTATGAAAATGTTCAATCATACAGCAAAGTTGAAAGCATTGTAAAGTGAAATCCCATGTACCTACTACCTAGATTCTACCATTACCATGTAACTGCGCTTCCTCTATTACATGTCTAGGCATCTATATGTACCTCCATCCACTCAGTAATCCATCCTGGAGCACTGCAAAGTGGTTTTCAGAATCAGAAAAATTCTCCGTAAATGTTTCTGCATATGCATATAATTAAATATAGTTCAATATTTACTTTCATTTTATAAAACTTGCATGCAATGAAAAGCAAAAATTGTAACTGTTCATTCTTTGAGTTTTAATAAATGTATATACTTATAAATATCTAAACCCTGCTCAAGATATAGAACATTGAGTGACAGATCATCTTGGAAAGAAAAGAAATATGTGTGTAAGCTTTCTTTTCTTTAAAAAAAAATCCAGTATATTAAGAAATTCTAAAGTAAAACAAATGATACCATTTTTTTCCTTAATGTCGATAATTTTTTTTTCAATTCCATCACAGCAACTAAATAAAGAGCAGCATGTGACATGATGCCCATGGATTAGTTTGGTTTAGAGCAGGGATGCTTTGCCAAATGCCAGCAATGCCCAGACCTGCAAGATAAATGTAGGGGTAAGGTGAGAAAAATATAAAAGGGAGCGGTGGAGACAGCAATCAACACTTTAACATTTAGCTCCAGCCATGTCAGACCTTCAGATCATTCAAAGAAGGCTGCAAATACAGATTTTAAGAACAATATGTTGAATTTCTAAACTGTTAACAGTTAATGTAAAATCTAAACAACCATGATGTGGTTCAAATTGAGCCTGTAAGCTCTCCCCTCCCCAGTTGCTTGGAGTTTCGTGTTATTTCATGACTTGTAGTTCCCTGTAGTAATATACATTTATTATGATCAGCTCGTTCTTTGAGTAAACAGGTGAGTCTCAGAATCAAGATTTTAAGGATCTATTTAGCAATGATTTTTTAAAAAATTTAAGATGTGAGCAGTGAGATACATCACATCCTATTATAAGAGATATGAGCATCAAGAGAAACCAAAAGCAAATAGTAATACAGTCAGTTTCTTTCACTCCAGGTAATATAATCATCCTTCAGTATCCACAAGGAACTGGTTCCATGATCCACCTCTGAGGATACCAAAATCCAAGGATTCTCAAGTCTCATAGTGGCCCTCCATATCTGCATGTTCCACATCCAAGAATAAACTGGCTAAAAATATATTTATTTTAAAAAATGTGGACTTGTTCAGTTCAAACCTGTGTTGATCAAGGGCCAAATGTACACCCATATACACTCCTATAAAATGGGTCTGATAATATATATATATATAATGATGTGTACATATATATATTATGGTGTATATATATATATATATGGTAAAATATATATATATATGGTAAAATATATATGAAGTATATCCAAACTGAGAGAACAATCCATTATTTGGGATTTAAAGGTATGAAACTTCAGCAAGGATTTACCACAACTTTATATTTAGAGAGGTCAAGTCTATAATTAAGATATAACATGATGTACAATGTTTGAGTACACTTTGGTGGGGAATGCACTCATTACATGAGAAGGGTCCTCCCTACTAAGAGAATTCATAGGTGCTACACAATGCAGCATGGAACAGGAAGGGGCTTCTTATACGGCTGGCAGATCATCATCACATAAGAAAGTGAAATCTAGATGAAGCATAAAAAATGTGAGCTTATTATAGAGTGTTCAGAGATTTTGTCTGATTTTCTTTCCTTGAGCCCCTCTGAAGAGAGAGTAAGGCTGGGAAAGAACCTTTCTCTTGCTAACCCTTCAAGGGGCTGATGTGAGGTGGTACTAATGCACCTTGACATAGGATTTTCTTGCTCAGGAGTTCAAAACAGGGATTATGACAACATCACCTGACCAAGCAACATCTCTGTCTTTTGTTACCCATCATGCCAGTTTCAGAAAAGGCAGTCAGTATAACATTTCAATCATGAACTGGCAGAATCTGCTTTTTTTACACCTGTCAACACTGAAGGTAATTGTGCTCCCAGGGCCATCCCACTGAAAGAAATATATGGAAATTAGAAATATACCACATTTTCAGGAAACTGCCAGTTTCTGGGTGCCTTTGTGAACTCCCCTTCTTTTCCGTTTAATATAAAAATAGAAAGGGAAGGGCAGAGAAAGGGGAGGTTAGAAGCACACAGTAAAATATGTTCAGCTGTCTATATTATCACATCGAAGCTTCCACTGCTTCTTGCCTCGACATAAACACTTCATAGTCTCCAATTATATTAATTGCTCATGTGGTAAAACACCATCTGGGTGATAAACATAACCAAGTTCTTAGACAAGACAAACTTGAAAATGTCCTGTATGTAAACAAGGACAATATAAAGATACCGTCCCATCATTTTCCTGGTTTTAGAATTTTTGTTGCTATTTATTGTTCAGCTGTGAAGTCGTGTCCGACTCTTTGCAACCCGCCAGGCTTCCCTGTCCTTTACTAGCTCCCAGAGTTTGCTCAAAGTCATGTCCATTTAGAATTTTATTTTGAATAAATTGGGACTCTTTTGAAAGTCTACACTCAGCTCAGATAAATATTAAGACTATGACTCTGTTAGTAATTAAGAGTACTAACATGACAACTTGTTCTTTAAAATGTATGTGAAGATACAGTATTCCAGATAACTGAATCTGAACCATAATTATCTGTGAGTTATCAAAAGCTACTAGGACCTTTAAAAGAATTGTAAGACAGTTTCCTGATGATGAAAGAGCAAGACATTCACGTGTGAAACAGGTTCCTAACATCCAGAAGCTGGCAATGGCAGCCTTTATGTCTAATTTTTCGTCCCAGCCCACCTCCACTCCATTAACCAGCAGGAACATGCGAGTCACATCTTACCTAAACTTACAGTCTCTGCATTTGAGGACAAAGCAAGACAAAAGGTCCCAATCTCTAGAAAAGAAAGCGAAGCAACCTAACAACATCCCAGCAGCATTGTTTTTCAGTTTTCAAGGCTTGTAAGAATAATTTATGGTACACATGCCAAATGTATTTTATTAATTCTCTTTAAAGTTAATACTAGGGAAAATTAGATATAACTCCTTTTTTGTGATGAAGCATTTTCTAAAATATCTCAATGGTATGAGTGCTGATATATCTGCCTGTGCAAAAATAGGCCCAGTTTTGAAGAGTACCCACTGCTACTCACTCAGGGCTTTTACATTGCCCTCCTGCCCTAAATGTGGGATCAAATCATTTTCATACAAGTTACTCCCTCACTCCGTCCTACACTCTGTTCTTCCATCACCAGCCCACCTCCTCCAGGCCCCTGGGTAAGCAAGAGTCAAGGAAGAACGGAGGGAGAGGAGATTTGATATGTTTTGTGTCTGATTACCTAAATTTGGTCAGGTAAGCTAAAAGAACGGAGAAGGCAATGGCACCCCACTCCAGTACTCTTGCCTGGCAAACCCCATGGACGGAGGGGCCTGGTGGGCTACAGTCCATGGGGTTGCTAGGAGTAGGACACAACTGAGCGACTTCACTTTCACTTTTCATTTTCATGCATTGGAGAAGGAAATGGCAACCCACTCCAGTGTTCTTGCCTGGAGAATCACAGGGACGGAGGAGCCTGGTGGGCTGCAGTCTATGGGGTAGAACAGAGTCAGACACAACTGAAGCAATTTAGCAGCAGCAGCAGCAGCAGCAAGCTAAAAGAAGTGTCACCCTGCATGTGTAGGTACTCTGCTCTGCAAAAAATTGTTATGTCCCCTCTTCCTCCCTAGGTGAAACAGAACAGTGGAAATTTGGCAGGGAAAATGTGTTTGGCTCAAAATATTACACAAATGGAACAGGAAGTTCTGGGCATTAGGGATCCAGCAGTGAAACAAGACACACCAAGTCCCGGCTCACACAGAACCTCCACTTGGAGGGAGGCTGAGGTCAGGGAGGCAGAGAACAAACATGTGGACTCAGCAATACATGAGATAATCTTTCAGACTGTGATACATGCTATGAAGAAAAGTGAGGAGGGTTACAGATGGAGATGCCTAGGGAGGGAGGGGGCTGGTCAGCAGAGGAAGTACCTTCTGAGCTGACAGCTGGACGACAGCAGGGCCAGCTAGGTGAGGGCGCAGCAGGGAAGGGAATCCTGGCAGGGGCAGCGGGGAGGGAACACTGGCATCCTGAGGAGGGAGGCAGCTCCTGGTGAGCCTGGACCAGGAAGCGGGCCAGTGCGCATGGAGCTGAGCAAGGTACAGGCACAGCGGTAGGAGGCGAGGGCTGGGGGGCAGGCAGGAGCAGTCTCAGAGGCAGCTGAGCTGGATCGACAGCATGGGCTTTGCACTCAGTGCTGTGGGACTCCATTTGAGGGTTTAGGCAGGGGTGGTAGTGTTATCTGATTTGTGTGTTTTAAATGTTGCTTTGGATGCCGCATGGAGAATGGTCAGTTCTGAGGCCATCTGACACAGATGCCCAGAGATCTGAGCTCCACTTGTACATATCCTTAATCTGCTCATTAAAATACCCTTTCTGGGGGGTGACTCACTCTCCTTTCCTTCACCCTTGTTTCCTAAGAATATCAAATAAACTACCATAGCCTGAGAGTCCCTTGGATTACAAGATCAAACCAGTCAATCCTAAAATAAACCAAACCTGAATATCCACTGGAAGGACTGATGCTGAAGCTGAAACTCCAATACTTTGGCCACCTGATGTGAAGAACCAACTCATTGGAAAATACCCTGATGCTGGGAAAGTTTGAAGGCAGGAGGAGAAGGGGATGACAATGGACGAGATGGTTGGCATCACTGATACAAAGGACATGAATCCGAGCAAGCTCCGAGAGATGGTGAAGGACAGGAAAGCCTGGCATGCTGCAGTCCATGGGGTCGCAAGGAATCAGGCATGGCTGGGTGGCTAAACAACCACTGTATTCAAGTTATTGTCTCAGGTTGTATTTTTGGAAGAATCCAAACTAGAACACCACATAAATCACCTCTAAACATGTCAGTACTCACATGAGCTCCCTTCCACAGGGCAGCAGAATTTCCCAGCCACTTTCCCAGGATCAATCCAGGAGTGAAAGGAGAGCGGACAGAAAATGGGAGGGGGGAGAGAGAAAGCTTATCATATGCAGGAGGTGCTCTAAGTCACATCAGGGCCAAGAAGACACCCAGTCCATGTCCGACCAGAACCACAGTCACACAGATAGGCACTTCCATAAGAAGGATGCATAAAATGTCTGTGATATTAATTATAATATGACTCAAAAATTTGACAGAATTCAGTTAAAAACTGAACACGCTGAGACAGGCACTGGCATGAAGCCCCAACCTAGTCAGATGTACATCCTGATTTATTGCAGATGGGCACCAAATCATTTTGCCAATCTGGATGTTCCCAATAAGGTTTCACAAATAGATCTGCTATCCAACAATCTCGGCCTTCAGTCAAAAGAGGCACAAATAAAAGAAATGAAACTTAATTCACACACACACAACACACACACACACACACACACACCAAGGTCAAACCCAGTTTCTTTAGATTTTATAAGAAGTTAATAATAATTCTATTATTTTGCTACTAAAGAACTTGCATTTAGCCAGTTTATACTTATTTATAAAGGCAATCTTTCCCCAAAAAGAATAAAATAGATAATTACCAGCTCTTTTACATATGGTCTCTACATCCCCAATTATCATATACTATCTTTATAATATCTTTATAATATGGCTAATATGAAACTAATTCAATTCTCTTCTGCTCATGTTATGAAGTTTACTTCATTCTTCTGTACTCAAAGAAATCCTCTACTTGAGACATGAAAGTTTAAAAGTATTGGCCAAATTCCAACAACATTAATGGGTTAGTGAATTTTTAAAGAAATGAAAACAGGAACAGAGAATTATTTTATATTAAATGGGAATCACCAAAAGGCTATACTCCATATATACATGTTGCTGAAAACTATGGAAAAATTCTCTGTGAGAGCTCTGTGAAACTATAGTTGATTTCTCCCAATGACAAATAGTTTAAAAGATTTTACTTCTAAGATTTGCTGTGCTCCAGCTTTTGTGTTGTGAAGCCATGACATGTTTCTCTCCAACAAACAAGAGAACTATTTCTATCAGATTGAAACTACTTCATATGCTCTAATAAGTAAACACTACTCTATAAACAAAGAATTACATTAGTACTAATCTTACTACTTCCTATCTATAAAGATAGGTATGATTAAACAATAAATAAAAACTCCCACAAATGCAATTCTAAAATACCTTTTTAGGACACAATATGATAAGTTTAGCCCCCCAAACTTAAGTCCGTTGGTATAATTTATTTTAGTACTACCTGGTTGTTTAATGCAAGGAAAGTAAGGGTAGTGCAAAGTCACTGGCAGCTAAGGGAAGATGCTGGAGAGACCTCATTGTCTATTTAATTCTTGCTGCTTCTTCTTCACTAAATATTCAAGACTTCGGTGACTTTTAAGTCATAACTTCCTAGATACCTAATCAAACCAATGCTCAAGTCTTTGACAAGACACCTCCTAGGTAAAGTAGGTTACCCTTATAAAGCGTGCGTGGGTGCTCAGTTGCTAAGCCATATCTGAATATTTTTGTGACCCCAAGAACTGTAGCCCACCAGGCTCCTATGTCCATGGGACTATCCTGGCATACTGGAGTGGGAATCTTCCAGACGCAGGAATTGAATCCATGTTCCCCACAGCTCCTGCATTGACAGAGCAGATTCTTTATCACTGCACCACTTGGGAAGCCCACCTTAATAAAGATACCTAATTCAGGAGAAGGCGATGGCACCCTACTCCAGTACTCTTGCCTGGAAAATCCCATGGATGGAGGAGCCTGGTAGGCTGTAGTCCATGGAGTCGCTAAGAGTTGGACACGACTGAGCGACTTCACTTTCACTTTTCACTTTCGTGCATTGGAGAAGGAAATGGCAACCCACTACAGTGTTCTTGCCTGGAGAATCCCAGGGATGGGGGAGCCTGGTGGGCTGCCATTTATGGGGTCACACAGAGTCGGACATGACTCTGGCGACTTAGCAGCAGCAGCAGCAATTCAAGAGTATAGTGGCTTAATTTTAAATTCAGAAAGGATGCTGGAGGTTCTTTTAACCCTCCAAACATAATGGCACTCTGAGATGAAATCATTCACTCTCTGTTTACATATTTCTAACAAAGACGTATTCACTAGCTCCCAAGGGGGTATCATTCCATTTTCGGATGGTTTTGATTGTTAAAAAGCTCTTTCTAATAATAAGTCAAAACTCTCCTCCCTGCCTCTTTCATCTATTGGCCCTTATTGTTTCTCCAGAGATAACAGAACATATATCTCATTGCTCTGTTTAGTAATTGTCTCATGTATCTCTTTCAAAATCCTCTCTTCTCTCTCTTCCATTAATTAACTTTGGGCCCTTGGAGTATGAATAAATTATTTTAATTGTTTTGGACATTGAGGGCCTAGCACAAAGTAGATGCTCAAAAAATGTATGCTGAAAAAAGAACAATCTCCATGTCCTTCTAAAAAATATATATGAAGACATTCTTGATCAACAGGATTACCCATTGGCTCCCAGTCATATGTAATATCCATTATTAAGTATAGCAAATTAATTTTTCTACATTTATATAAAATTTTATGTCACTGGAGGAAAATAGGAGAATGGATAAAACAAAAGTGAGAATATACCATATGTTTAAAATTGAACATCAGAATACCTACAATTTTTAAAATTTACCATATTTGAAATAAAACTTAAGCCAGAGAATAAAAATTCAACTACAAGACCTTGAAAACACTCTCAATTTCCCACATGATCTTTACCACTTAGTTCTTCTTTGCTTAGAACCCAATTTGAAGAGGATGAAACTACCCTTGAGGATAAAGCAGAAATCTAATTTGACAGTGCTGTCCTTTCTGTGCTTTGGACTTTGTTGGAGCTCCAGTCAATCCTCAAGAAACACATGTATAATTTATAATTTAAGTTTTATAAAAAGGAACTGAATTTCCTGCTTCTTCAACTGGTATTTGTCGAAAACAGATGATGAGAATTGTAAACAGCAACTCTCTTGCAGGGAAAGATCTAATATCACAGATACTGACCATCAAATTAGTCCATGGCACATTTAAGAACCTTTAAGGTAGTTGCTATTGCTTCAAACTACAGTGTATATATGTTGACACATTACACTATGTCCAAACACAGGTAAGAAGACTCTCAACTTAAATTCTTTACCTTTTACCGTAAGGCAAACTATGACTTCTACTAGGACTTCCAGTGAAAATATCTGCAAAGAAAGTGAATACTTATTCTGGTAAAGGAGATATATAGCAGGATGAGAGAGCTTTAAAACAATATTATTTGAGGTTGAAGGTAAAAGAGAATCTCATAATATGATCAGATGTTTAGGAACAAGGTATGAATGCATTTTTCTTCCTTTTCTACTCTGTTTCTTTTTCCAATATCAAATGATTCGCCGTCTGGTCTACCATAAAGCTAAAGCTAGCAGTCATTTATTCCCCATAAATTTGTGAGAGTCTTAATAATCAAGAAACTACAGATATATAATTGGTAAGCCATGTGAATGACTATATGTCCTTTATAGATTAAATACAACTTTACATTTTTTGGTCCCTTCCACAAGACAGAAGGTCTTGATACCACAAGCTCAGCACACACATCAGTAATCTCTGCTACAAAGGCCTAATTACAATACATCAACCAGATCTGAACCTTCAAGTCCACATCAATAATTCAGCATTATATGCAGTAAATTTAAGCAGATATGAAGTGATTGACATTCTAAGAAAATGCCAGCGGCACGTATTTGAGCAACAGGTGTTCAGGTCACTACACTTGCAGCATATACTCTCTTAATCAAGAGGAAGCACATTAGAAAAACAAAACAAAACCTACTAATGAAAACCAACTTGTCCAAATACTGAAAGGGTATGCATGACCTCAATCACATGGTACATGCAGATACTAATTGTTTATAATACTGTAAACATTTTACACTAAAATCTTTATGAGTTATAAGAGGTTGTTTTTTGCATAAAACATCAAAGTGACACTTCTTAGAATCTCTGGATTTTAAAATCACTAAATTATTATTGTTCTTTAGAATAAGTCAGGGTTACCCCTGCTGACACCGTGATAAAGAACCTGCTTGTCAGCGCAGGAGACACAGGAGACAGGTTCAATTCCTAAGTTGGGGAGCTCCGCTGGAGGAAGAAATGGCAACCCACCCCAGTACTCTTGCCTACAAACTTTTATGGATGGGCTACAGTCCATGGGTTCACAGAGTTGGACACGACTGAGCAAATGACTATGCATGCATGTAGGCACCGAGTTAGGGTCTAAGGGAATGTTCATTCAATGAAGAAATTAATGATTCTACAGTGAGCACAAACTGAAATCATCACATCAAGAAACAAAAATTAACTGGGATATGTCCATATGGTGAACATGGAGTCCTGAGAGGAACCTTTAGTAAGAAACCAAGGCACAGCTTTTATAAGGCCAGCTGGAAAACAGGAAATCTGGGCGGGGAGCTATAACTTTCAACCAGACTTGAGTGGCTCCTCACCACCAAAGAGGTGGCCTCCTGTGGGTGGTTCTGTGTCTGGAGCTCATGACTATAGCTGGGACAGACCATTTACCTTCTCTGAGCCATTCAGCTCACCACCTGGCTCTGAGGATCACAAATGAGACCATTTGATAAACTATAGGCAAAGTATACATAACATCTTCAGAACTGGTTCTACCACTGGGGGGGCGGGGGGGGGGAATAGCTGCTATATTCATTTCCAGACCTATTGTAACAAGTTACTATAAACTTGGTGGGCTAAAACAATAATTTACCATGTCACAGTTCTGGAGGCAGACATCTGAAATCAAGATGCCAGCAAGCCCATGCTTCCCCATGGGCTCCAGGAAACAACCTTTCCTTGCTTTTCTAGGCTTTGGTGCCTCCAGACATTCTGTCACTTGGGGATACATGACTCCTATCTCTGTCCCCATGTTACTTGGTCTTCCTCTCTGTGTGTCCCTGTGTCTCAGATCTCCCTCTGACTTTACACCCATCCTAAAGCTGGGAGATATCATCTCTTGATCCTTAATTTTATTTGCAAAGACCCTTTCTCCAAACAAATTCACCCTCACAGGTTCCAGAGAACATACTGTTTTGAGGGTGCAACATTGAACCCACTATCCTTTTCCTTCCCTTCTGCTCCTATGTTTTCTGTTCCTAAACTACAAATGGAACATGAAATGATTTCCAGAGCTTTCATTTAGTTTTGGCTAACTGGTTTGTATTTCAGGGAAAATAAAAATGGAAAATAACAAAAATGCTGTGGAAAAAATACCTTGTCAAGCAAGTATACACAGTGATTATTATGTTATTATCAACTACCTTTTGCTACTGGGATGCACAAGTTTGTTCCTCTAGAATGTGATATCTGTAGGAGTTAAGTGATGCATAGCCTGCTGATTTGAAGAGCAATTCTCTTACTTTTTAGATTTAATAATTGACATTCTGTTATGTATCGCATAAATGAGAAAATTAAAAACACACTTAAAAATTGAAGATAAATTGCATTTCAGAACTGTTAATCAGCTTGGAAGTTTGGAAGGATACCAGCATTTAAACCAGTGCTGTAACATCAAAATGTACTCAGCTAAGAATTAGAGCTAATATTCTTAATGTAAGGTTTCAACTCTTAAGCTGTTCTAAGTAAGCATCAAAACAAATTCTGCAGGTGAGAACGTCTATTTTTGGAGCTATTAAAATCAGCAGAATATTTGAATGTAAGCAGGGTGCAGGGAAACAGCTCACTATAACACATGGATAAATCACACGGTTTTAGAAATGATTCCTTTTGAGAGCTAAGTAAAAAATATGGAATGGCTGCTCCTGTCTAACAAAACAATTTCCAGTAGTTTTGCATGCTTTCTGATATTTCTGCTCTGGATCCTGTCTTTATGGACATAAAGGAATGTGGCAGCTGCTGTCTGTCCTCAGCCCACATCCCTAGAGCCTCATCTCTTCCCTGGGATGCCTAATTTCCAGGATCTACCTCTCGACCTGAGAGCTTCCCCACAAGCTGCAAAAAGTCACATCACAAGGGGCCTGGGAATGTTCACACAATCTCCTGAATTTCTCAACGGATGACTGACAGAGACTGGGGTACAAATACCCCAGCTCCTTATGCCATGACTCAGAGTCTAAATCATTTTCCAGACTGTCCCTATGGCTTCTGTCACCCACAGTCATAACTGTTTGGATAATATATCCCTTCAGGTTATTAGGATAATGTATCCGGTCCCATCACTTCATGGCAAATAGATGGTGAAACAATGGAAACAGTGACAGACTTTATTTTCTTGGACTCCAAAATCACTGCAGATGGTGACTGCAGCCATGATATTTCTGGTGCATGGGGATGATCCAGAGAGATGATATGGGGCGGGAGGTGGGAGGGGGGGTTCATGTTTGGGAACTCATGTACACCCATGGTGGATTCATGTCAATGTATGGCAAAACCAATACAGTATTGTAAAGTAAAATAAAGTAAAAATAAAAATTAAAAAAAAAGATGCTACGAAGATGCTAAAAGATGCTAAGAAGAAAAGCTATGACCAACCTAGACAGCATATTCAAAATCAGAGACATTATTTTGCTGCCAAAGGTCCATCTGGTCAAAGGTATGGTTTTTCCAGTGGTCATGTAAGGATTTGAGAGTTGGACTATAAAGAAATCTGAGCTCCGATGCTTTTGAACTGTGGTCTTGGAGAAGACTCTTAAGAGTCCCTTAGACTGCAAGGATATCAAACCAGTCAATCCTAAAGGAAGTCATCCCTGAATATTTATCAGAAGGACTGATGCTGAAGCTGAAACTCCAATACTTTGGCCACCTGATGTGAAGAACTGACTCACTGGAAAAGACCCTGATTCTGGGGAAAATTGAAGGCAGGAGGAGAAGGGGACAACAAAGGATGAGATGGTTAGATGGCATCACCAACTCAATGGACATGAGTTTGAGCAAGCTCTGGGAGTTGATGATGGATGGGGAGGCCTGGCATGTTGCAGTCCATGGGGTTACAAAGAGTCAGACATGACTGAGCGACTGAACTGACTGATAGGTCCCTTTAGGCTGCCTTCCCTTTCCTGAATCTCTGGATCAGGTTCTATTATGCAATGGACATGAGATTGAGTAAACTCCGGGAGATAATGAAGGATAGGGAAGCCTGGTGTGCTGCGGTCCACACAGTCACAAACACTCATACACAACGGATCGACTGAAGAAGAACAACCACCACCTTCAAAACAAACTAATTACACTCAAACCTGTCTGGGAGTCTGCTTCTGAGCCAGTCTACCCAAAAACAGGGAACAAGGACCATTACTACCTTTCAAAAATAAAATAAAAACCTCTTTGCTTTAAAATGACCTCAAAAGTGAATCTCTCTAAAACCACTGCCGCATGGTATATATGGACGTACCAACATTGAAAATGATAACTCATAACTGTAGAGTCCTGTGGCAGGCAGTGCTCATCAATGAAAAGGCATGTCCCAACCTGTTCTTCTTTTACCAGATTCCTAATTTCATTCAAGCACTGAATGCCTATGTGCCTCTAGGTAATTCAACTCCTCCACAGGTCCAGGGAGCAAACCAGTTAATGTTACCAATCATGTTCCTTTCATTTCCATTCTCTCAGACTGCTTAGGTATGGACAGGAGATGTACTTCTGGCTGATAGGACCTGAACAGTAAAAGTTTAATGAGAAGCTTCCAAGAATTTTTATCTCAGTCTTTAAAAAGGATACAGAGAGGAGTCATTCTCTCCCCTAGCCTGTAAATATTGTGTAAGGAGTTGGTAAAGAAGTTAGAGTAGCTATATCACAAGCATGAACTGACCAGCCTGAAGACAAAAGACAACAGGCTAAGGGTGGCTGGGCAGCAAGATGAAAGTAAAGTTGGATTTTTTTATATCTTCCAACAATTGAATTGACTAATCCTGGAATAGCCATATCTCTGGACTTGGGATGTGAAATAATAAATCTCCTTTTGTTTAATCTCTTGATCTTCTGTTAATTACAGCCTAAAACTAATATAAATGTTTTTTTTTTTCATTATGCAAAATGCTTTCACATAGAGTATCTCACCCTTCTAGGTGAGGGCAACCTATTAGTTCCTATACAGATCTCTCTGCCACAAATGCCTTTAATGCTCTTTCCTGAGAAGTCACTGAAAATGGGAACTGAATAAATATAATTGGTTACAACTATTCTACATGACAGAAAAAGATAGAGGAAGGAAAATTAACAAAAACCCAGGAGATAATCTGTGCTCCAGTTACTGTTATATAAGATCCATTCTCATACACCTCCCTCAGAGGTTGGTGTAGGAGTCAAATGAGACGATACACACACAGGTTTTACCAAGAGCTTGTTAGATTTCTTTGTAACTGCTGATTATTCCTTGCTACTGGATCAGAGAAGAGGGATCAATCAGCTTTAAGTAATGATCAACATCTGTTTTCTGGGCAATAGAAAAATCAACTGACTCTTGAAATAATCCACAAGCAAAGTGAAGGGGTGTTGGAATTAAAAAAAAAAAGGTATTTCAGGGAGAAGAAGCAGTGTAACAAAGGCAAATGGGTAAGAAAGAACAGGATGTGAGGGAGGAGCTACTAGCAAGAGAGGCTACAGAAATTACTAGGCTGACTGGTGAACAAAGAGGCTAAAAATGCAGACGGGGCTAGATTATGAACTTTGTAGTCCATGTCAAGAATTACAGACTTTATTCTGAGGGAAAATCGAGTTTATTAAAGGTCAGATTGCATCTTATATTAAGACTGGATAAGATTATATAAAATGTTCGTTCATATCATACTGATGCCTATTGAGGATGGAATTGAGAAAGGCAGGGCTAAAGGGAAGCTCACCACTTTTCCCCAAAACCAAATCCTTTCTGTGCAAACCAGGCTGCTTGTTTTATTCAGTCTTCCTAAAGAGACTTTTTGATCAGCCCTTTTTCCTGAATATAATGATGGGATAATTGCCCTGTAAGTGGACTTGGAAAATAATACCAAATTTAGGGGCACTCATTTATTTCAGAACAGAGTGTCATCAAACCTCACAAACTCAGTTGAACCACATGTGAAAACATTAGGACAGTCTGGGATGTGTCTAACAGATCATTAAGAACTGCTTTTTCAAAACATGTACTATTTCTTAGCTATTTTAATGAAAATCACAGAAAATGAAACTGCTGAAACATGATTTCACAATGCACAGTGTGAGTCATTGTCCCTAGAGATTTCTTTCTATAGAAATGGCATGTTAGCATATTTTCCTATCATGTTAATGTAATCCATTGATGTATATTTTATTTGTGGTTTTCAGGTTGTTCTCTAGAAGCCTTTTTTTTTTTTTTTTTAACGCCTATGCAATCAGACTTGGTTTTAAGCATATTCTGGAAAACTAGCTGATGTAAGTTGTCAATGTATGTGAAAGGATGAGCTGAAAATTGTAATCTGAAAAGAAATATAAATCAGACTTGAAAGACTTCTTGTCTATTAAGAGAAAATTTCAGCCCAAAACACTCAGGATAGTTGACAGTTTAATTTAAAACATATAGGCAAGACAAGATGGCTGCCTTGATTTACTAATGCTTTTTTTTTTTAAAGTAAAAAAAAAAGTCTAAGTGTGAATGAGCAGAATGTACATGAAATTCTGAAAGACAACACTGAATCTTCATAAAGTCAGTGTGCTCTCAGAATAGTTATACCCTCTGCAGTGTCAGAATTTGTGTCATTTTTATCCATCCTATTTTAACTGATAAGTAAAAAGAAAGATAACGAGAAAGGGAACCAGGATTTAGTGACAGGTGAAAAAACGTATTTTCTATGCAATTTAAGTTCTAAAAGAGTCACGAAAGAGTTGAGGGAAACACAAAAAACACTGATTTCACAGTCATTCTGGTGACTTTCATAGCACCTGTATAATATTCTAAGCTATGCAAGATATCTGATTAAAACCATCATGGCAGGAGAAATGCTACTTCTTGATTATTTGTCTGTTTGTTTTTAGAACCAGCATCCTAACTTCAGTCTTAGTCACCACCTTGTACTTAGAAATCAATTTTGTGGTAAATTTTCCTCCCATCCTCCTTAAGCCCCTTCAAACCTCAAAGATCATGATCACAAGAAGGGTAGATTTATTTAGCCTAGGAATCAACATTGGAGAAGGCAATGGCACCCCACTCCAGTACTCTTGCCTGGAAAATCCCATGGACGGAGGGGCCTGGTGGGCTGCAATTGATGGGGTCGCTAAGAGTCAGACACAACTGAGCGCCTTCACTTTCACTTTTCACTTCCATGCATTGGAGAAGGAAATGGCAACCGACTCCAGTGTTCCTGCCTGGAGAATCCCAGGGACGGGGGAGCCTGGTGGGTTGCTGTCTGTGGGGTCGCACAGAGTCAGACACGACTGAAGTGACTTAGCAGCAGCAGCAGTAATCAACATGGATTCAACATCTTTCTGTTAGATCCACTGAATGGAAGCCAGCAGGAACAGGAGGAGAACATTACAGGCAACTTGAAATTAATGTGACTATATGGTTTATTTGACATCTTTATTTATCACACTCTAGACATGCATATGATGTAAAAAGTTATTTGAAGTGCTTTAAGATCCAACTGTCCTAATTAATATGCCTAAATGTTATTAAAAATGCAGAATAGTGTATGGAATCTCTCTAAAATTGTTTATAACCTAAAAAAGGCACAGCAATAATGTAAAATATGGCCAGGTACAAGCAACCATATGGCATTGAAGAAAGTTGTCAATTACACAGACTGACAAGCTTGGACCTGAATCTTAACTTCGTCATTTACTCACTGTGTATCTTTCAGCCCCTCACTCTTCCTCTCTGTGACTCACCTTCCTCATTTTTAACATGAAAATAATGCTTGAATTACAGTAAAGTTATGAAGAATAATGATAATGTATTGAATAGTGCAGTACCTGCTACATGGTGGGTGCTTAATAAACATTAATGATCATCATTATCATTGCTGTTTTCAACATCTTAGAACCGAATGTGTTAAAGTGACAATCAGCAAAAAGTGTTTCAGTTCAGTTCAGTCGCTCAGTCGTGTCTGACTCTTTGCGACCCCATGAATCACAGCACACCAGGCCTGCCTGTCCATCACCAACTGCTGGAGTTCACTCAAACTCATGTCCATCGAGTCAGTGATGCCATCCAGCCATCTCATCCTCTGTCGTCCCCTTCTCCTCCTGTCCCCAATCCCTCCCAGCATCAGAGTCTTTTCCAATGAGTCAACTCTTCACATGAGGTGGCCAAAGTACTGGAGTTTCAGCTTTAGCATCATTCTTTCCAAAGAAATCCCAGGGCTGATCTCCTTCAGAATGGACTGGTTGGATCTCCTTGCAGTCCAAGGGACTCTCAAGAGTCTTCTCCAACACCACAGTTCAAAAGCATCAATTCTTCGGTGCTCAGCTTTCTTCACAGTCCAACTCTCACATCCATACATGACCACAGGAAAAACCATAGCCTTGACTAGATGGACTTTTGTTGGCAAAGTAATGTCTCTGCTTTTCAATATGCTATCTAGGTTGGTCATAACTTTCCTTCCAAGGAGTAAGCGTCTTTCAATTTCATGGCTGCAGTCACCATCTACAGTGATTTTGGAGTCCAAAAAGATAAAGTCTGACACTGTTTCCACTGATTCCCCATCTATTTGCCATGAAGTGATGGAACCAGATGCCATCTTCATTTTCTGAATGTTGAGCTTTAAGCCAACTTTTTCACTCTCCACTTTCACTTTCATCAAGAGGCTTTTTACTTCCTCTTCACTTTCTGCCATAAGGGTGGTGTCATCTGCATATCTGAGGTTATTCATATTTCTCCCGGCAATCTTGATTCCAGCTTGTGCTTCTTCCAGCCCAGCTTTTCTCATGATGTACTCTGCATATAACAGTTAAATAAACAGGGTGACAATATACAGCCTTGACGTACTCCTTTTCCTATTTGGAAACAGTCTGTTGTTCCATGTCCAGTTCTAACTGTTGCTTCCTGACCTGCCTACAGGTTTCTGAAGAGGCAGGTCAGGTGGTCTGGTATTCCCATCTCTTTCAGAATTTTCCACAGTTTATTGTGATCCACACAGTCAAAGGCTTTGGCATAGTGAATAAAGCAGAAATAGATGTTTTTCTGGAACTTTCTTGCTTTTTCCATGATCCAGCAGATGTTGCCAATTTGATCTCTGGTTGCTCTGCCTTTTCTAAAACCAGCTTGAACACGATTCACGTATTGCTGAAGCCTGTCTTGGAGAATTTTGAGCATTACTTTACTACCGTGTACGATGAGTGCAATTGTGCATTGCCTTTCTTTGGGATTGCAATGAAACCTGACCTTTTCCAGTCCTGTGGCCACTGCTGAGTTTTCCAAATTTGCTGGCATATTGAGTGCAACACTTTCACAGCATCATCTTTGACAGACCTAATTATAAACAGACTATATTCCTGACTTGATGGACATGAGTTTGAGCAAGCTCCAGGAGTTGGTGATGGACAAAGAAGCCTGGTGTGCTGCAGTCCATGAGGTGACAAAGAGTTGGACACAACTAAGCAACTGAATGGAACTGAACTGATATCCCCAAAGTTCATCTAAGCAATCTTGGAGAGCTAACTGCAGGCTTTTCTATAGAAATATTATGATAGTTGGTGAATAAGTTGACAAATAAGAACATGGTGTTAATTTAAACATCAGTATGCAAGTGCAAGTTGCTCAGTCATGTCTGACTCTTTGCGACCCCATGGACTATATAGTTCACGGAATTCTCCAGGCCAGAATACTGAAGTGGGTAGCCTTCCCCTTCTCCAGGAGATCTTCCCAACTCAGGGATTGAACCCTGGTCTCCCACTTTGCAGGTGGATTCTTTACCAGCTGAGCCACAAGGGAAGCCCAAACACCAGTATACTCAAACACCAGTATACGCAAAGACTATTAGTGTTTGTATTCGAAACCCAAATGGCCAGTTATAAAAATCAATTTAAAATTTTAAATTGGGGTACCAAGACCACATCTTCTCTACCTGTTTTCTTGATAAGAAAAGAAGAAAACAGGATTTTCCTAACTGCTCAAACTTTCATCCATAAAAACACGAGAACAGGATTGTCCAAGCTGCAAGCTTTCACCCCTATGAGAGTGAGGGGGTTCTTGAAACATGAAAAGAATTGAGAGAGAGAGAATGAGTTACAGGAAGAAGCAGGACAGGGTCTCTGTTATGAGAAGCAGTACTCAGCTCTCAGGATCAGGAGGAAGGGCTGGGGAAGCTAAGGAAAAAGTCGAGGACTTGAGGAACATCAATGAAGGTGACGAAGTAAGAGCAAAAGGAAGTATTCTGATCATGCCCTGCCTTTCCCCTTTACTGGAATCCTTGAGGTGATCAAAGGAGCAGTGAGTCAAAGACCAATGCCAGCAGGGGACCAGTACAGACACACACCTAGGTATCATACATCCTTCGTTTAGCCTATCCTTCCTTCCCCCATCACTCCTGCCCTGCCACTGCTAGTCCACATTCAGGACTGGGACAAAAATGAAAATGAAATTCCAATTTGCTAGTAAGTTCAATTAGAAAAGAAAACCTCCATTTAGCCAGTCAGCTTCTTTCTGTTCAAGAAGGAACCCAGGGCATCTCTAGAGCCCTTGACAAATTTTGAGGCTAAGATGGAGAAGGTGGTTAACAATATGAACAATTTAAAAGGGTGGTTGAATTTGGACCACATAATTATTTTGTAAATGACATTGGTGGGTCAGGAAAAGTGAACCCTTAAGGTGACAGTAACTTAGAGAAGAGTTCTGAAAGAATTTTACCATATTTGTTGAAATAAATTGGAGATAGGCTTTCTGAACAGATTTCAGCCATAATCAGAGCCCTGGGTTACAACTTCTGACTCAATGCAATTATAAATACCATTTCTCTCACTTTTAAAGTGTCATGTTTTAAATAATAAATTATGTAATCAAATCTAGCGATAACCTGCACAACATATTCATCAACCTTAGAGGACTAAGGATATTTTAGAATGACTAAGTTATTTGCATTTTATCAAGAACATACCAAGGATTCTCATCACAGAGGCCTGTGAGAGAGGCTTCAATAAACCCCTAGAGGTGTACCCACCAATTTGAAGACCCTAACCTGTCTATATTGGCAGGATGTGCTGCTTCCCATCCATACAAACCAACAGCATCACTGCATAATGAAGTGAAAAGAAGTATGTCAGAAGGGATAAGCCATTCCAGTGTAAACAAAGAGAATCTTGACTGAAAGATCTCCCATGGAATAATTAGCCTTCAGAAAATGAGAACTGGCAGTATCTATGGAGAGTGGAGTGAAAGCCAAGGCCTGCACCGACCACAAGGACAGATTAGCAGAGGAGGACCATGGTGAGGTGAAAAGACAAAGCAAATATAAGGGAATCACGACTAAGGGTACTGGGGACAGGCTGATGATTCTCCCCACCAATGAGATGACATTCATACATAGTCTCCCTATTCATCCAACGGGCATTTATGAAGTGCTCACCATGTGCCAGACGTGTTGCCAGGTATTAACAACAGAGAAAAATAATACAGTCATCACTGTGAAAATGCTCACAATCTTCTTTCTATAGGAGACAAAACTATAGGTACCAGAATATAAATAGAGTTATTTAAATGTCTATTTAAATTTTACTTAAATAAAGTATTAATATAATATGTTGTTATTAATTAAATATTATTAATACAGGAGATTCCTCCTTGGAAGGAAAGTTATTAGGAACCTATGTAGCATTTAAAAAGCAGAGACATAACTTTGCCAACAAAGGTCCATCTAGTCAAGGTGATGGTTTTTCCAGTGGTCATGTATGGATGTGAGAGTTGGACTGTGAAGAAAGCTAAGCACCAAAGAATTGATGCTTTTGAACTGTGGTGTTGGAGAAGACTCTTGAGAGTCCCTTGGACTGCAAGGAGATCCAACCAGTCCATCGTAAAAGAGATCAGCCCTGGGTGTTCTTTGGAGGGACCGATGCTAAAACTGAAACTCCAGGACTTTGGCCACCTCGTGAGAAGAGTTGACTCATTGGAAAAGACTCTGATGCTGGGAGGGATTGAGGACAGGAGGAGAAGGGGACGACAGAGGATGAGATGGCTGGATTGCATCACTGATTCAATGGACGTGAGTTTGAGTGAACTCCAGGAGTTGGTGATGGAGGGAAGCCTGGCATACAGTGATTCATGGGGTCGCGAAGAGTGGGACACGACTCAGCGACTGAACTGAACTGAATACGGGAGACAGGATCAAGACCATCCCCAAGAAAAAGAAATGCAAAAAAGCAAATGGCTGTCTGAGGAGTCCTTACAAATAGCTGTGAAAAGAAGGGAAGTGAAAAGCCAAGGAGAAAAGGGAAGATATACCCACTTGAATGCAGAGTTCCAAAGAATAGCAAGGAGAGATAAGAAACCCTTCCTCAGAGATCAATGCAAAGAAATAGAGGAAAACAATAGAACGGGAAAGACTAGAGATCCCATCAAGAAAATTACAGATACCAAGGGAACATGCAAATATGGACTCAATAAAGGACAGAAATGGTAGGGACCCAACAGAAGCAGAAGTTATTAAGAAGAGGTGGCAAGAATACACAGAAGAACTATACAAAAAAGATCTTCATGACCCAGATAATCACAATGGGGTAATCACTCACTTAGAGCCAGACACCCTGATATGAAAGTCAAGTGGGCCTTAGGAAGCATCACTACAGACAAAGCTAGTGGAAGTGATGGAATTCCAGTTGAGCTATTTCAAATCCTGAAAGATGATGCTATGAACGTGCTGCACTCAATATGCCAGCAAATTTGGAAAACTCAGCAGTGGCCACAGACCTGGAAAAGGTCAGTTTTCATTCTAATCCCAAAGAAAGGCAGTGCCAAAGAATCCTCAAACTACCACACAATTGCACTCATCTAACATGCTAGTAAAATTCTCCAAGCCAGGCTTCAGTAATACGTGAACCATGAATTTCCAGATGTTCAAGCAGGTTTCAGAAAGGCAGAGGAACCAGATTTCAAATTGTCAACATCTGCTGGATCATGGAAAAAGCAAAAGAGTTCCAGAAGAACATCTATTTCTGCTTTATTGACTATGCCAAAGCCTTTGACTGTGTGGATCACAATAAACTGTGGAAAATTCTTCAAGAGATGGAAATACCAAACCACCTGACCTGCCTCTTCAGAAACCTGTAGGCAGGTCAGGAAGCAACAGTTAGAAATGGACATGGAACAATAGACTGTTTCCAAATAGGAAAAGAAGTACGTCAAGGCTGTATATTGTCACCCTGCTTATTTAACTTATATGCAGAGTACATCATGAGAAACGCTGGGCTGGAAGAAGCACAAGCTGGAATCAAGATTGCCGGGAGAAATATGAATAACCTCAGATATGCAGATGACACCACCCTTATGGCAGAAGGTAAAGAAGAATTAAAGAGTCTCTAGATCAAAGTGAAAGAGGAGAGTGAAAAAGTTGGCTTAAAGCTCAACATTCAGAAAACAAAGATCATGGCATCTGGTCTCATCACTTCATGGGAAATAGATGGGGAAACAGTGGAAACAGTGGCTGACTATTTTTCTGGGCTCCAAAATCACTGTAGATGGTGACTGCAGCCATGAAATTAAAAGATGTTTACTCCTTGGAAGGAAAGTTATGACCAACCTAGATAGCATATTGAAAAGCAGAGACATTACTTTGCCAACAAATGTCCATCTAGTCAAGGCTATGGTTTTTCCAGTGGTCAAGTATGGATGTGAGAGTTGGGCTATAAAGAAAGCTGAGCGCAGAAGAATTGATGCTTTTGAACTGTGGTGTTGGAGAAGACTCTTGAAGAGTCCCTTGGACTGCAAGGAGATCCAACCAGTCTATCGTATAGGAGATCAGTCCTGTGTGTTCATTGGAAGGACTGATGTTGATACTTTGGCCACCTGATGTGAAGAGCTGACTCACTTGAAAAGACCATGATGCTGGGGAAGACTGAGGGCAGGAGAAGAAGGGGACGACAGAGGATGAGATGGTTGTATGGCATCACCGACTCAATGGACATGGGTTTCGGACTCTGGGGGTTCATGATGGACAGGGAGGCCTGGCGTGCTGCAGTTCATGGGGTCACAAAGAGTCGGACATGACTGAGCGACTGAACTGTACTGCACTGTTTAATATAGTATTACTATATCTGCCTGCAATGCAGGAGACGCAGAAGACATGGGTTTGATCCCTGGGTGGGAGAGACCCCCTGGAGGAGGGTATGGCAACTCACTCCAGTATTCTTGCCTGGAGAATCCCATGGACAGGGAGCAGAAGCCTGGTGGGCTACAGTCCACAGGGTCAGAAAGAATAGGACATGACTGAAGCGACTAAGCACGCACATTAGTATAGGGCCTGTGCTCAGTCACCCAGTCATGTCCAACTCTTTTCAACCCTATGGACTGTAGCCCACCAGGCTGCCCTGTCCATGGGATTCTCCCAGCAAGAATACTGGAATGAGCTGCCATTTCCTCCTCCAGCAGATTTCCCTGACCCAGAGCTCAAACCCTCATCTCCTGTGTCTCCTGCATTTCAGGTAGAACTTTATCACTGAGCCATCAGGGAAGCCCCAGTATATTGCCTGGCATAGGATAAATGAACTATAAATGTTACCTATTATTAATAGCTTAATCCTCTATTCCCATTCACTGACTCTCCCCTCCCAAAAAAAGATGAATTTCCAAAGAATAAAGACATTGATAAAGCAACCTAAGGTCAGAGAATAGGCACCCAAGGGCATAAGCTTTAGAAACTATAGAAGCTTTTTCTCCAGTGCATATTTTATGCAAATTGAGGGTGACAATGAACTTGCTTAAGGTGACAAAGCACATGTTTGAAAAGATACATGGAAGCAATGGTAGTATGAGAAGAAAAGCATAAGCTATTTGGCTTGGGGGCGGGGGAAGGGAAGTATGCAATCCACTTTTATAAATCTCTGCTTCGTAGGGCATGATGGAAATCCTCTTTAGGACCTCTCTGGAATCTTCAGTAGAACCTAAATTGCAGTGTGTGTGTTTGTGGGTGTGTGCGGTGCTCCTGTCCTGCTTAAGGCTGGCCCTGGGTTGAAGAGGAAAGATACTTCTGGAGGAGAGAAGGGAGAGGGGACGGATTGATCACAACAAGATCCATAAATAAAACAAGACAAAGCAAAGCAAAAGCACATCATTAGAGGTGGAAAATAAAGGAAAGGTGAAGGCATAATGGGAGCAGAAAAAGGGAGACAGTCAGCTTTACATGGAGAGGTCAGGAAAGGTTATACATAGTAGGTAGTATTTGAACTAAGTCACAAAGAATGGGTAGTTCACCAGGGAAGATGGTGGGATGGCAGTGAGGAATAAAGGGTCCCCATGCAGAGGTGCATCAATTCTGTCAAACAAAACCAGTTCACCTCATCTGGAGAAGAAGTTGTAGAGGAAGCAAGACAGAACCCGAACAATATAGAATCTTGAGCTCTTTATATAAGGATAAAATCCAGCCAAGAATGGCAAATCACAGTAAAGGAACTTACTTCTCTTGAATTTTCTTTCTTTTTTGTTGTTTTTGTTGGATTTCAAAAGAAGGCAGTGTATATAAATTGACTTTACACGCCACTGACACCATCTTTTAAAAGAAGTTTCCTAGGACTTCCCTGGTGCTCCAGGGGTTAAGATTTTGCCTTCTGATGCAGGGGGTGCAGGTTTGATACCTGGTTGATGAGCTAAAATCCCATATGCCTTGGGACCAAAAAAAAAGCATAAAACAGAAGCAATATTGTAACAAATTCAGTAAAGACTTTAAAAATGATTCACATTTAAAAAGTCCTTTAAAAAATTAGAATAAAATAAAAGAAGTCTCCAGTTTGTGTACTTCTTTGTTATTCTAGGTTCTAGCAACCTACTTATAGATTATGATCTCTTCATTCCCTACAGTGTTAGATACCTAAGAGTTTCAGGAATAAACAGATCACCAACCAATGGAACTGTTATTTGATTTCCTAAATATATTCCATTAAAATCAGTGGATCTTGACTCTAGAAAAGGCCTCATCTCTGCCTTCTGGTAGAAATGGGAAATTTTCTAGAATTGCAATAAACGTCTTTTTGGGTAAAACACTTTAGTGATTAACAATTCACATTGCTATGCTTTTCTTTGCTGTACTTGGTAGGTTTAGTCATTTCCCTTATCTCTAGTGACAAAGATCAAATTATCTTCTGTATCATATTCATATATTTAAAATCTCCCTAATTTTCATTTCCAGTGGCTGAATAATTTTTTAACCTCTTCTCACATATACAATTTTCTGTTCTTTAATCCTTTCTCTGCTTTCATAACTTCATGAATAGGCCTGTCCTATCTTGTTCCACATTGTCATTCCTTAAGAAAGTTTTCCTATGAAATTCAGACCTCACTGTATCTGGGCCTCCTCTCTTAACTGCATAATTTCATATGAATTACCTCCTCTGCAGTGCTGATATGAACTCTTTAGTCTTATCTTCCTCACTTACTGAATGTTTCACAAGAGTAGGAACTAGGCTTTATATTTTTATATGTAGTGCCACTCCATTCTTGATTTTTTTTTCTCTTTTAGAGGGACAATTCTATAATATCAAAACCTCCTCTAACAGAAAAATAATACAATTATATCAACAACCCCCTAAAAGGTATTTGATAGCATTCATTAGCCATTTTAAATAAAATTCCAACAAAGGGATAATAAGATTCATCTTAAAGACTATTTACCAAACTTCAACAGTAAACACCAAATACAGGGGAACATTAAAATCATTTTCATTCAAATAAAGAAAAAAATAGAGAGTCTTGCCTCACCATTACTGTATTTCAACATTGCCTTTGAAGTTCTAGCTAATGAAATAAGACACTCAAACTAAACAATTAACAAAAACATTGGAAAGTAAAAAAACAAAATGTCATTTCAAAATAGATAAAAAAGAGTTAATGAGATAATTCAATATGATAGCTGTATCTGAATAAAAATACAAAAAAAATCAACAGTATTTTACTAAAGCAATAAATTATTACTGGATATGGGAAAAATAAATACTATTCACAAAAGCAATATAAACTATAAATATGTAAGAATGAATTCATAATAAAGTTACAATGCCTTCACAAACAAAACCTTAAAATCATATAAAAAACAAAGAATTGAAAACCTCGAATAGCCAAAGCAATCTTGAGAAAGAAGAATGGAACTGGAGGAATCAACCTGCCTGACTTCAGGCTCTACTACAAAGCCACAGTCATCAAGACAGTATGGTATTGGCACAAAGACAGAAATATAGATCAATGGAACAAAATAGAAAGCCCAGAGATAAATCCACACACATATGGACACCTTATCTTTGACAAAGGAGGCAAGAATATACAATGGAGTGAAGACAATCTCTTTAACAAGTGGTGCTGGGAAAACTGGTCAACCACTTGTAAAAGAATGAAACTAGATCACTTTCTAACACCGCACACAAAGATAAACTCAAAATGGATTAAAGATCTAAATGTAAGACCAGAAACTATAAAACTCCTTGAGGAGAACATAGGCAAAACACTCTCCGACATAAACCACAGCAGGATCCTCTATGATCCACCTCCCAGAATTCTGGAAATAAAAGAAAAAATAAACAAATGGGACCTAATTAAAATTAAAAGCTTCTGCACAACAAAGGAAAATATAAGCAAAGTGAAAAGACAGCCTTCCGAATGGGAGAAAATAATAGCAAATGAAGCAACTGACAAATAACTAATCTCAAAAATATACAAGCAACTTATGCAGCTCAATTCCAGAAAAATAAACGACCCAATCAAAAAATGGGCCAAAGAACTAAATAGACATTTCTCCAAAGAAGACATACGGATGGCTAACAAACACATGAAAAGATGCTCAACATCACTCATCATTAGAGAAATGCTAATCAAAACCACAATGAGGTACCACTTCACACCAGTCAGAATGTCTGCGATCGAAAAATCTGCAAGCAATAAATGCTGGAGAGGGTGTGGAGAAAAGGGAACCCTCTTACACCGTTGGTGGGAATGCAAACTAGTACAGCCACCATGGAGAACAGTGTGGAGATTCCTTAAAATATTGCAAATAGAACTGCCTTATGACCCAGCAATCCCACTGCTGGGCATACACACTGAGGAAACCAGAATTGAAAGAGACACATGTACCCCAATGTTCATCGCAGCACTGTTTATAATAGCCAGGACATGGAAACAGCCTAGATGTCCATCAGCAGATGAATGGATAAGAAAGCTGTGGTACATATACACAATGGAGTATTACTCAGCCGTTAAAAAGAATACAGTTGAATCAGTTCTGATGAGATGGATGAAACTGGAGCCGATTATACAGAGTGAAGTAAGCCAGAAAGAAAAACACCAATACAGTATACTAACACATATATGGAATTTAGAAAGATGGCAATGATGACCCTGTATGCAGGACAGCAAAAAAGACACAGATGTGTATAGTGGACTTTTGGACTCAGAGGGAGAGGGGGAGGGTGAGATGATTTGGGAGAATGGCATTGAAACATGTATAATATCATGTAAGAATCGAATCGCCAGTCTATGTCCAATGCAGGATACGGCATGCTTGGGGCTGGTACACGGGGATGACCCAGAGAGATGTTGTGGGGAGGGGGGTGGGGGTGGGGTCATGTTTGGGAACGCATGTACACCCGTGGTGGATTCATGTCAATGTATGGCAAAACCAATACAGAATTGTAAAGTAAAATAAAAAATAAATAAATATTTTTTAAAAAAAGAGTTGAAAAAAAAAAGAAAAATACAATGATTAATACAAAGTCAGTGTTTTGTGGTGACTATGTAAACTGGAAAATGGCTTTGACTAGAAAGCCAAAAATGTTTGCAAAAAAGAATACTGAAAGAGTACTTCCCTTATCAGATATTTTAACAGTCCATAAAGATGCCATAATCAGTACAGCATGGTATGGCTACTAGAAAAGATAAAATATCAATAAAAAAGAATAGAGCACCTGTCTAGAAGATGCAACAGGTGACAAAAGTTGCATTTCAAATCAGTGGGATAGGACAGTTGATTTATTAAATGGTACTGACACTTGGCATTCATGTTGGGGGGAAAAAAGTTAAACCCCTATCTCGTACAATATACAAAATACATAAAGATATATTTTAAAATATATTTCAAAAATTAAATAACAGCACTAGAAAATAAAATATTTTAAGAACACTGAAGGGAGGAATATTTCTTAAGCAAATCAGGATACTTAGATGCCTGCTTAAAGAGTGTGTAAAATTTGTACTTCACTTTCCACATATATTTCACATAGTTTTTCAGAATCAGTTCTATAATCAAATGAATTTTATTTCTGTTTTTTCACAATACTTTAAAATATTTCACTTGATGTTCTGTAACATTAATTCTGCATGATAAGCAGCAGGATTTTCTTTTTCAGACCATCTATTGAACTTGATAGAATTTTTATTTTTCTTTTAGTTTCAGAATATTTTTGGATACTCAGTTATTAAGTATCCATCTTCAATCTTTTCTTCAGAGCATCCCTTCCTCTTCTTGATAAAGTTCTCTTCCAATTTTTTTTCATTATTTCTGGTTTAATGGTAGTCCACTCTTCTGACAAATTACTGATCCTCAACTAGAATATTAGTAAAAGAATTGTGAATAGCCTTTCTCTCTCTTGCCTGGATGTTTCTTTATCAAACATACTTGCCAGACAGATTCCATTTTTCAGGCAGTGGGAAATGCACCATGGACATCACAGTTGCACCTGTTCTGGGTTCTGCAGCCAGCATTTCATGGAAATCGTTGAGGGCATCATTATAACCCAGGTCTTTTGGTAGACTTCTCCAATTCACAAAGTATGAAAATACTAAAGCAACTTTCCTCCAATTCTTCTGGGGTCAGCAAGATTGGAAGGCCCCTCTAAGAATGACAAACAGCAAGATTTCTTCACCTATATTGGCGAAGGTAACATGAGCTGCTATAAAAAATCAGTGGTTTAACACGACAGAATTTAATTTTGTGCTCAATCAATTATACAGAGTGAAGTAAGCCAGAAAGAAAAACACCAATACAGTATACTAACACATATATATGGAATTTAAAGATGGCAATGATGACCCTGTATGCAGGACAGCAAAAAAGACACAGATGTGTATAACGGACTTTTGGACTCAGTGGGAGAGGGAGAGGGTGAGATGACTTGGGAGAATGGTATTGAAACATGTATAATATCATGTAAGAATCGAATTGCCAGTCTATGTCCGATGCAGGATATGGCACGCTTGGGGCTGGTACGTAGGGATGACCCAGAGAGATGTTGTGGGGAGGAGGGGGTGGGAGGGGGGTTCAGGTTTGGGAATGCATGTACACCCGTGGTGGATTCATGTCAATGTATGGCAAAACCAATACAGAATTGTAAAGTAAAATAAAAAATAAATTAATTTAAAAAAAAATTGTGCTCAAGCAGTTATCCAATGTAATTCTTGTCAATTTACAGCTTTCCTCCATGTGGTGATACAGGGACCCATACTCCTTCAATCTTGTGGCTCTGACATTTCTTATGTCCTCAGAGGCTTCTACAACCAGCCAGCAGACAGGAAAAGATACCATGGAGAAGTCACACCTGTTTCCTGACAGCCTTAGTCTACACATATGATTTTCTTTTGCATTCCATTCATGAAAACTAGATACAAAGCCCCACTGAGATGCAAGGGAGAACGGGGAATGTCATCTGGTGGAGTAGCTGCTTCTTGGCAATAATTCTTTATTATTTATGGGGAGCTCACATTTCAGTGAACTATATTAGATGTCTGTGTCATATTATCCTAGCTTTCAGAGAGAGTTAAGGCTTCTCCTCTGACCCCTAAGTTCCTCAAATTATAATGAGGCAAGAAACTTATTTTTCATACAGGAAATGACAAAAGAGCAAGAAGTAAACACTTTATGACAAGGACAGTAAGAAAGAGATTCCTTTTAGCATTTAAGAGTTAGATGAGAAAGCCACGGATAAGAAGGTTTCAGAAATTAAAATAAAAATGGTATATTATCTTAGGGAGAAGTTTTTAAGAAAACAGGGGAGAAGTTTTAGAAGCATCACTGAGCTACCAGGGAAGCAAAAGCATCACACTGTCATGTAAAAACTAGAACAATGTAAAGGAGGCTTGTAGAGGAAGATTAAGGAAGATAGAGACTGAGACACAAAGTAAATGACCAATCCACAGGAAACTCATAAAAACTCTTTGTTCAAATATTATTTCATTCAATTAGGAACAATCAAACATACAAAAGCAAATACTTTCAAGCAACTACTATTTAGTGAGTTTTTAACCATTTGTTACTTCTGTAGCAATTATCTGCATTTTCTTTATTCTCCTAGAGGATTTCATTTTAAGGGCTTTCCTGGTGGCTCAGAGGATAAAGAATCTGCCTGCAATGCAGGATACCCATTTTAAAGAAGCTATATAGGAAAAAAGACCCCACTTACAAGTTGTAGACTTACCTTAAACTTAAAAATTTATTATCAGTGTGTCAGGCACTTAGGAGATCTAAGACAATTATATTTCCTTCCCTCAATTTGTTTAACTCAAGAATTCATAGAAAAACTTGTGAGAAGTGAAAAGAAAAAAGAAAAGCAAGGGGTATTTTTTTTTCTTTAGTAACTAATCACTATATACAGTATTTAAATCCTATCAATTAGAACCTGTTTAAACATTTGCCATGCATCTTCAAAGCACTCTGTCAAAACAGACATTTTCTCAGAGAATTTATGATTTCATTTCATATGGTAACTGAAAAGTCTCTAAGATAACTTTAAAGAAACAGAAAAAAGGAAAACCCTTGCAAAGGAAGGACGCTTCTCATTCACGCCAAATGATGAAAAGCTTACAGTCAACAAATAAGAGACCTCACAAGGACTCCACACAGCATTCATCACAGCCTCCCTCACCAGACCCAGACCCACTTCAAAACCTTCAAACCGAAAGGAACCCAGAGAGGGAAGTCTGCCAGCTCTTCTCGCCAAGTTGGCACAGCCCTAAATGTTTGAATAGGCTTCTCGATGTATAAGATAAAGGCCGGCATTCGAAGCCTGTGAAGCCTCCCTGGGCATAATGGGACCTGAGGTGAAATTCCATCAACCGCTGCTACTTGCACACGAAGTCGGGTATGCAGACGGCACAGCTTAGGGTCTGGCTACGTGAAGAGGTTTGCGATGAAATGACTGAAAGAAGTCTTAAAGTGGGAGAGGGTTTTTCCCTCAAGATGATCTTTGTCAACTTTGACCTCTGGCTTCTATGTAATGGGAGGCGTGGGAAGGCAAGCTGCGTCTCCTCTCCGTGCGAGTACACTTCCGCTTATGAAGGCCCCAGAACAGGCGCCGGGGCTGGAATCCCTCCTCGCCCGCTGTTTTATCCACCAGGAAACATCACTTCTGAGCTACTTTCTAGCTTCTGGGCACCTAGGTCTCCATTCGTTTCCAAATGAGTAACCAGCTAGACTCCTTGACTGACTGTAGGTCTTCCTTATTCGCGGCTCCAGTCCTTCCTCCACTCGGGATCGCTCCACCGCTACCTTTCCCCCAGCCCCAGCTGCGTGGTTATCCACGCACCAGTACCTTCTTCCTTCACAGCGGGAGCTCCCTGATTCAGAATTCAGTGCTCTTTCTCATCAATTGACAAACACAGAATATTTCCTCACACACTGGAAAACAAAGAACAGCTCAGTTGTTTTGTGATTTCTACAAGTCACTCCCAAGGTTCGCCTTGCATTTAATTTCTCTTTAAATATATCCTCGTATTGGGAAGGAAAATCTGTCTGTTTGCTCTGGATAATATCATGGGCCTTCACAGGTTTCCTTCCCACTGCCTCTGTATTTTAAGTTCACTTTTATCTACCCTACTCTTGACCTCCCTGGGAATTCGTGCCAGCTAGAACAGACTTTCTGTATCTTTATGTCTCATTAACTCTCCATCTCATTCCAACTGAAATCATTTTCCTCCCTCCAGACTGTATGTCTTAAATAATAACTAGGTTGACAGAAATTAACTCTTTATTGAACTGTGTAGTATAGTTTCATGGAACAAGTCAGGGTAGAGGTGCCATGGAAAGCTCTGTACAGAGTGAAACTTTATCATACCTCATGATTATTAAAATAGTATGCCCTGGAAAAGATGATTAAGTCAAACATGCAACAATATGTACAATTTTTTTCAATGTCAGCATCATGGAGATCTATAATTTTGTAATTTACATGGAGAGTCTCACACTGTAAAATATAAAAAAACAGTTGGAGAGCCATTGGAGTTGGGCTTTTCACAAACCAAACTCAACAGACAGTAATATGTTAAGCGTGCTGCTGCTAAGTCGCTTCAGTCGTGCCCGACTCTGTGCAACCCCATAGACAGCAGCCCACCAGGCTCTCCCGTCCCTGGGATTCTCCAGGCAAGAACACTGGAGTGGGTTGCCATTTCCTTCTCCAATGCATGAAAGTGAAAAGTGAAAGTGAAGTCGCTCAGTCCTGTCTGACTCTTAGTGACCCCATGGACTGTAGCTCACCAGGCTCCTCCATCTATGGAATTTTCCAGGCAAGAGTACTGGAGTGGGGTGCCATTGCCTTCTCCAATGTTAAGTGTGGTGTGAAGTTAATTATTTAATTTATGAGGCAAAATATATTTCAGAATATTTCAGAAGATCTCTAAAGCCATTTTCAGGATTAAAAAAAAAAAAATCCAAAATGGCCATGCATACTAGCTGGACAGGGAATTTATTTTTTTTCTAAAATTATATCTAATATATGTATATGTACATATGTAAATATGCACATATATGCATTTATACAATTAAAGAATATATACATACAATTTTTCTTATTGAAAAAATAACCCTAATCTATATTCAAATTCACTTGTATCAACCTTGTCTTCCTCACTATCGAGTCTTTCCAGATAACCAAATGCATCAGCTCTAAGGAAAAGCAGTTCACTAACTGTTAAGATTTGGCATTCTTTCATTCTGTCATGCCAAATATCTCAAAGGATGGTGAGGAACAGAGCAATCATGTAGGTTATCTTAAATTATCTTCTGATTTACCAAAAAACATTTACCAACCTGCAGTTCTGGCACTGGTCCCCCTTACAGTCTTACAACAGCATTCACACCCTGAGTCTGTTTTTTCCCAGCATTTGTCATGTAAAACCAGGTTATTAAAAGCTCACTTCTTTCATTTCAGAGTTTCTCTATGAAACTCACATAAAAATAAAACACAATAAATAGGACAGAGTTTCTAAAACTTAAATTCCCCTTTGTGAAAAGAAACTTTCCTTTAAGAGGACTTTATGTATGGAATAGGAAACTTGGTATCTAGAAGTTCTTTGTGCCCTCCTGTAAAGAAAAACTCTGTGATACAGAATGGAGGGTCTAGTGAAGATAAAGAAATTATTCCACTTTTATCTCTCCTCCTTCTACATCTTCTTCCATAAACACAATCCAATAATGAGTTCTCCTGAGACAGGATAAAACTTGCTCCAAAGTCATTATATCATTCCATCATTTCCATCCTAATCTTGTATGTGATCCAAATTATTCCCATTTAATGGCATTAAAATATCCACAGAGAGGAGAATTAAAAACTTTTCCCATCTCAAATTCTTTATGGAAAAGAGGTAAAAATACAAAAATAAGTAAATAAATGTTATCTTTTTAGTTTGATGATTTGTGAGATAAGCATCTAAAATTTTATGTATTTCTCCCTTAATTAACCACAAAATATATTAGTTTTTATCAAGGAATTATACAATATATTCCAAACACCCAGGAGACATTTTTTTCTTTTCAATATAGTTTCCTACTGGCAGTAAGCTTAGAGTACAGAGAAACTGCTTTTAATCTGACCACATGTGCTGATCAAAAGCAATTCATGAGGAGGTTCAAAAGGCTGCCATAAATCTAGAAAAATTAAGTACTACTGCTAAGATACTAGAAAGCAGGCAACTTTCTCGGGCAATCAATCTGTGCTCTAAAGTAATCATAAATAATTTTTTAAGTTAGAAATGGACATTTCTTAAATTTCTAAATAGCTGTTTTCCCAATAAAGATTTTTAAAGGGCATTTGCATATATCAGTTTGAAGTAAAATGTACAGTCTTAAAGTCTAAACATCTAAACATAATTATGTTATCTTTAGTTTTTTATTAGAGCACATGGATTAAAATATATAATTCACAGGAGTTAAACAAGAATCTAACTCACTGCAAAATCTTAAAAACAACATATTAATATTAAATAGTAAAAATTGCCAATGTTTTTAGTACTTATCATGTGTCAGATATTATTTTAAACATTACTCCTCACAGAAATCTAAGAGCTCAGAAATATATTTAACCTCAATAAAAATGAAGAACTTAGGCAAAGAGAAGTAACTTGCCAAATATCAAACAGGTGGTATGAAACGAAGCCTGGAAGCAAATATTGGAGGTCTGTTTTCAGAGCTGACTTTTTAAAACATTATGTAATATATGCAGCATAATCACTGCTCATTGTGTAGTTTTTCCTTTATGAACACAGTTCAGTTTTTCCTTTATGAACACAGTTCAGTTCAGTTCAGTCACTCTGGTGTCTGAATCTTTGCGACTCCCATGGATTGCAGCACGCCAGGCCTCCCTGTCCATCACCAACTCCCGGAGTTTACTCAAATTCATGTCCATTGAGTCGGTGATACCATCCAACTATCTCATCCTCTGTTGTCCCCTTCTCCTCCCACCTTCAATCTTTCGCAGCATCAGGGTCTTTACAAATGAGTCAGTTCTTCCCATCGGGTGGCCAAACTATTGGAATTTCAGCTTCAGCATCACTCCTTCCAATGAATATTCAGGACTGATTTCCTTTAGGATGGACTGGTTGGATCTCCTTGCAGTCCAAGGGACTCTCAAGAGTTTTCTCCAACATCACAGTTTAAAAGCGTCAATTCTTCTTCTTTTTTTTTTTAATTCTTCTGTGCTCAGCCTTCTTTATAGTCCAACTCTCACATGACTACTGAAAAAACCATAGTTTTGACTAGACAGACCTTTGTTGAAAGAGTAATGTCTCTGCTTTTGAATATGCTGTCTAGGTTGGCCATAACTTTTCTTGCAAGGAGCAAGCATCTTTTAATTTCTTGGCTACAGTCACCATCTGCAGTGATTTTGGAGACCCCAAAATAAAGTCTCTCGCTGTTTCCATTGTTTCCCCATCTATTTATCATGAAGTGATGGGACCAGATGCCATGATCTTAGTTTTCTGAATGTTGAGTTTTAAGCCATGTTTTTCACTCTCCTCTTTCACTTTCATCAAGAGGCTCTTTAGTTCTTCTTTACTTTCTCCATAAGGGTGTGTCATCTGCATATCTGAGGTTATTGATATTTCTCCTGGCGATCTTGATTCCAGCATGTGCTTCATCCAGCCTAGCATTTCTCATGATGTACTCTGCACATAAGTTAAATAAGCAGGGTGACAATATACAACCTTGACATACTCCTCATGATTTGGAACCAGTCTGTATCCCTGTCCAGTTCTAACTGTTGCTTCTTGACCTGCATACAGATTTCTCAAGACACAGGTCAGGTGGTCTGGTATTCCCATCTCTTTAAGTATTTTCCACAGTATGAACACATACTCTCTAACATATTGGAAGCTTCTAATGGGCATCAGTTCAATTCAGTTCAGTCACTCAGTTGTGTCCGAGTCTTTGTGACCCCATGAATCGCAGCACACCAGGCCTCTCTGTCCATCACCAACTCCCGGAGTTCACGGAGACTCACGTCCATCAAGTCAGTGATGCCATCCAGCCATCTCATCCTCTGTCGTCTCCTTCTCCTCCTGCTCCCAATCCCTCCCAGCATCAGAGTCTTTTCCAATGAGTCAACTCTTCTCAAACCCCTTTTATTCACCATCATATATGCAGGCACTAGAAACTACTCAATATACAATTAGCTAATAAAAGACATTACAATTTATTCCCTGCTCTGCTAAATATTTTAAATGCACATCATAGATAATGGTTGAATTGTCCTAATTTAAAATTTTTTAAGTACATAATAAAAGATACACCAACTTTAATAAAAGTCACAATAAAGGGAAAGGGAAAGTATTTACAGAAATTCCAGTACTCTAACAGACTGTGTCCTTTAATTTTCCATATCCACTTTCATTTGTATAATTTGTTTTATAGTGTTGAAATTACAAGGCATAGCAAACAGTTTCATATTCTGTTTTATCTTTATTATTACATACAGGATTCTCCATAGTCAAAAAGATAAAGTTGAATGGCTGTATATAAGTCCATGGGGTGGAAGTGCATTAACTTATGTAACTAAACCCCTACTATTGTATGTTTGGTTGTTTCTAATTTGTAGTCTTAATTATAATGCTACAAGGAAACAATGGATTGTCTCACAGCAACATGACTACATGGAGAGAGACAAGACAGGACAAGAACAGTCAAACATCAGTGGTAGATCTGGGAGATAGACATGTGAGGGTTTACTGAGAAATTGTTTCAACTTTTCTATGTGTTGGAAAACTACCATAATAAAATATTGAAAAAAAATCTTACTGAATGAAAAGTTTATTTAATAAGTATGGCAAAACCAATACAGAATTGTAAAGTAAAATAAAAAATAAATTAATTAATTAAAAAAATAATAATAAAAATAAAATAAAATAAAATATCTATTTCACAAGGACAAGACTTTTTGTCTGATTTACTTTGCTAGTGCCTACACCAGTGACTGAAACATAGAGCTGCATGCCTCATAATATTCTGTTGAATGTGAACAATTTGAGTACTATAATGATATGAGAAATATATAAGGAATCAGCGTTATCTCCATTTCTCTGGGTTTGTAGTTGTCACTTGTTGTGGGTTGTAGATTTTTAGTTCTTTAGTGACTTTCTTCAATGACTTGTGTGAAGACTGCACTTTTTATCATAAATGTCCTTGAGGTTTCTGCTCCATTGACTACTGATAGAAATTTACTTATATATTAGGAGCTTAAAAAAAAAAAAGGAAAGGAAAGATAAGGGAAGGAAAGGAAAGCAAGAGAAAAAAAAAGACAAGACAAGAGAAAAGTACTCTCTCATCTCTGCAGATTGGCTCCTCTTGGGGCTCTTCTTCAATACTTCTATTTACAACTCTGCCTTAGCCTTCACTTCCTTTCTCTATTGAGCCTAAAGTTGAGCCAGAGGTGAAAGCCAAGCATCTCCTCAGGTCTCTCCTGAGAATACATAAAGCCCTGGGCATGTGCATGGCTTTCTAGAAATATAGGCTTTTTCTGTATATGCAGAAGCCTTTCAAAGCATTTGTTTCCCTATGTATCTCATTCCCAAACCCTTCCTTCCCAGGGTTTTGGTTTGATACTTGTACAATCTCCTGTCCCTGGTGCTAGGTGATCACAACTCTTATGTCTGTCTTTAAACCCTTTTCACAAATGCTCCCCAAGTCCTGGGAAAGCTCTGAAGTGAAGCAAAGACAAGGCTTTCGGGTGACCATCAGGGAAGCAACAAACAGATCAATGCATACAGCCATAATTCTCAGAGAACAGTCCATACTGCTCCAGCTGGCATCAGTAAGCTGCACTGGAAATGTGGGCCCCTGTCCTCATGACCACTGCTAACCTGGGAAGTGAGTGATGGTAGGCAAGTGAGTTAAATCCAACAATGTTCTCTCACAGACTTCAGATATTTCCTTTTCTTTAAGTGTTCCCCTGGTTGCTATTATATTTGAGAGATCTGGAAAAAATGATCCTGAGAGTTGTTGCCAGCTTTACTGGCAAATTATTGCTTTATTGGAGGGATGGAGATTTGGAATCCCCTGCTCTGCTATTTTTTGGTAGTGTCACTCACAGGCAGACCTTATTAGCGATTAATTCCTTTACATGTCATAGTTCTATTCAGACTTTATATTTCTTCTTGAGTCAGGTTTAGGAATTTATTTCCAGGAATTTGTCCTCTTTTATCTAAGTTGACTGGTATTTTGGCATAGTTTGTTCATAATATTCCCTTGTAATCTTTTTTAATTTCCTTAGGGTCAGTAAGGATGGACCTTATTTCATTCTTGGTATTGATAATTTGTGTCTCCTATGTCTCCTAATTATCTAGCATATGATCAATGCTGGAAAATGTTCTATGTTGCTTGAGAAAAATGTATATGCTGCCTTCATCTGAGTGGAGCATTTATCTATACATAAGTTAGGGTGAATTGGCTGAAAGTATTGTCCCAATTTTCTATGTCCAGGTTAATTTTATATCTCCTTATTCATTCAATTGTTGAGGGTAAGATATAAAAATCTCCAATTATTATTAATGAATATATTATTTTTCCTTTCAATTATGTCAGTTTTTGCTTTATTCATTTTGAGACTTTGTTATTAGGTGTATGCACATTTATAATTGCTACTTCTTCCTGCTGTATTGACCCTTTCAACATGATAAATTATACTTCTTTGTCTCTAGTACTATTGGTTGCCTGGTAGCAACTACGACTCTCTCATGAAAACTGTTTGCATACATATCTTTCGCCTTCCTTTTACTTTCAATATATTTGTATCTTTGAATGTCACATGTATTGCTCATAGAAAACATATAGCAGTATCTTGCTCTTTTTATGCAATATGATTACCTCTGCTTTTGATTGTGGCATTTAGAATATTTATATTTAATGGAACTTTTGTATGATTAGATTTACAGGTGCAACTTTGCTTTTTTGTATTCTATATGGTTTCTGTCTTTCCTCTGTTCCTCCCATATTACCTTTTTTTGCATTAAATATTTTCGGTTTCTTGCTTTAATTGTGCTCTTGATTTTTCACCTTTATAAAAAGTTATTTTCCTCTTGGTTACTCCAGGGATTACAATATGAGTATTAATTTATCACAATCTATTTCAGATCAATAGTAACTACATTTTGGTAAAATGTATAAACTTTGCTATCATCCATCTTCATTTCGTACCCTCTCATTTGTGCTACTGTTGTCAGATATTGTCCATTTATATGTTATAAGCTAAATAACTTATATATTTTAAAGAAGTTAATAGAAGAACTGTGGAAAAATGTATTCAATAGTCTTTTATTAACATATAAAGCCACATTTGTCACTTTGGTATTTTTTTGTTTGTTTCACATTACCTTCTAGTGTAGCTTTCCTTCAGCTTAAGGAACTAGGGAACTAAGTATTTCTTTTAAGCATTTTTTATTAGAAATGTCTGCAGTCTTTGTCTGTAAATGAATTTATTTCACCTTTATTTTTTAAGGAGTTTTGGTTAGTGTTGGATTTCACTACCTTCTGGCTACCACTGTCAGAATAAAAGTTAGCCATTAATCACATTGATGAATTTTTCTATTGTGTCAATCTCTTTGTATCTGTTTTATAAATATTTCTTGGAGTTTACTTGAAGCATGGATTAATGTTTCTCATCAAATTTGAGACAATTTTGGCTGTTATTTCTTAAAATAATTTTTCTTTCCCTTTTTCTACTCCCTTCCTGGGACTCCTATTACACACATGTTGGCATATTTATTCTTGTCCAACAGTTCTATGATGCTTTGGTCATTTTTCCTCAATTATTTCTCTCTGTTCTTCAGATTGGAAAATTTAACTGATCTATCTTCAGGCTCACCAATTCTTTCTTCTGACATCTTTAGTCTGCTATTAGGCCCTGTTAGGGCTTTTCATTTCAGTTCTGTACTCTTTAAATCCAGAATGTTAAAATTTCTACCCAATTATTAAGAATCATTTGTTGATTCATTATTGTCATACTTCCCTTTATTTAAACATGTTCCCTTTGGTGGTGGTTTAATTGCTAAGATGTGTCCAACTCTTGCAAACCCTATGGACTGTAGCGCACCAGGCTCCTTTGTCCATGGAATTCTCCAGGCAAGAGTACTGGAGTGGGTAGCCATTTCCTTCTCTGAGGGATCTTCCCAACCCAGTCATTGAACCTGGGTCTCTTGCATTGCAGGCAGATCCTTTTATGATCTGAGCCACCAGGGAAGCCTTGGATGGCCAAGAGTGCATGAAAATCTTTGCACTTCTCCAGTCTCCACTCCACATGTATTCAGCCTCAGGCAGAAATGTTTGTCTAAACTGCAACCACAACCCAGGCTTTGACCTTTCATCTTGCCAATATCTTCACTTCCACTGACAGCTCTTCTGGGTGTGATTGTCATTTACATCTAAACCACGTGAATCTCTTTCAGCCACAGCAGCCGTGGCCTGCTCCATCCTGACAGAATTTCCATACCAATCAAACTGGGAAGAGGGGAGTACAAGCAAAAATGTGAAAATTTCCAATATTCTTACGTGATATTCAACAGTCTTTGAAGTATAAATTCTTCTCAGATTGCTGTATTCCACAGTTTGATTTTCAGAGTTCTGAAATGGTTGTGTGTGTGTGTGTGTGTTTTCGGTCCAACTTTAAAGGTGTTTTTTATTGGTTTTGGTTTGAGAATTTACCAACCTCCTCATTCTATTATAGCCTGAGGTCTGTTCTTTGATCACTTTTATTAGAGAAGAAATGCTCAAAGCAGGGTTTCATATTGGCATACCAGCATCAACAGAGAGCTTGGTATAAGCTGTATATTCTCAGGCTCCACCCCGGACATATTGATACAAAAACTCTGAATATGTGCATCAGAAATCTGTATTTTAACAACTTTTCCAGAAATTCTGATGCACACCAAAGATTAGAATTTCTGATCCAGAGCTTATTTAATAAAAATAATAATTGCTGTTAGAGTTCTCTATTTCAAGGGAAAATAGCCAAATATAAAAACACTTTAGTTGTCTTATCAAGGTCATTTTGCATTATTTGACAAAGGATTCAGTTCAGTTCAGTTCAGTTCAGTCACTCAGTCATGTCCGACTCTTTGCGACCCCCTGAATTGCAGCACGCCAGGTCTCCCTGTCCATCACCATCTCCCGGAGTTCACTCAGACTCACGTCCATCAAGTCGGTGATGCCATCCAGCCATCTCATCCTCTGTCGTCCCCTTCTTCTCCTGCCCCCAATCCCTCCCAGCATCAAAGTCTTTTCCAATGAGTCAACTGTTCGCATGAGGTGGCCAAAGTACTGGAGTTTCAGCTTTAGCATCAGTCCTTCCAAAGAACACCCAGGGTTGATCTCCTTTAGAATGGACTAGTTGGATCTCCTTGAAGCCCAAGAGACTCTCAAGAGTCTTCTCCAACACCACAGACAAAAGATTAAGGGCAGACATATCTTTGAGCTGGGGTCCAAAGACTTGCATTAATATATTTCTATTTTTAGGCTAAAAAATAGTGTCGTCTGACATGCACAAAGAAGTACTAGAAAGGATTTAAGAGCACCAACCTGAATGTTATCCAGATGTACTACTGTGCTACATTCTAACTTCTGGAAGATGAGATTTAGTACTACAGGTTTTCCAAAAATGTAAACTTCCCACTATTACCATTTTTCTTCACTAAAAAGACCTGACTTTACCAGGATAATGAAGATGTATTTTTGTATAACTGGTATGTACGTTCCTAAAATCTACATTATTTATGGACATGCATTCAAAAGGAATAAGGCCATTCGTCTTCCAACTGAAAATATCTTTATAGGAGCCATTTTGTAATTAATGATCTCCTAAGTGATTTTTAGTGAAAAAACAAACTTTAGAATATCTATAACATATAATATACTTATGCATTTTAAGCAAAGCAATATTACTTATTGTTCATAGATACATTTGTACATAGAACTATGATAAAAGAACAAACACTTGCACACAAAAGGCATAGTGATTGTTTCTGTATGGAAGAGAAATAAAATTGGGAAGACAAGCAAAAAAGGTTTTCAACTTTATAGTGTTTTATTTATTTTATTTAAGAATATGAAGGTTCAGTTCAGTTCAGTTGCTCAGTCATGTCCAACTCTTAGTGACCCCATGGACTGCAGCATGCCAGGCCTCCCTGTCCATCACCAACACCCAGAGCTTGCTCAAACTCATGTCCATCAAGTCAGTGATGCCACTCAACCATCTCATCCTCTGTCATCCCCTTCTCCTCCTACATTCAATCTTTCCCAGCATCAGGGTCTTTTCTAATGAGTCAGTTCTTTGCATCACGTGCACAAACTATTGGAGTTTCAGCTTCAGCATCAGTCCTTCCAATGAATATTCAAGACTGATTTTCTGTAAGACGGACTGGTTGGATCTCCTTAAAATTCAAGGGACTCTCAAGAGTATTCGCCAACAATTCTTCAGCATCAATTCTTCAGCACTCAGCTTTCATTATAGTCTAACTCTCACATATATACTTGACTACTGGAAAAACCATAGCTTTGACTAGACAGACCTCCTTTGACAAAGTAATGTCTCTGCTTTTGAATATGCTGTCTAGGTTGGTCATAACTTTTAAAAGGAGCAAGCATCTTTTAATTTCATGGCTGCAGTCACCATCTGCAGTGATTTTGGAGCCTTAAAAAATAAAGTCTCTCACTGTCTCCATGTTTTCCCATCTATTTGCTGTGAAGTGATGGGACTGGATGCCATGATCTTAGTTTTCTGAATGTTGAGCTTTAAGCCAACTTTTTCACTCTCCTCTTTCACTTTCATCAAGAGGCTCTTTAGTTCTTCTTCACTTTCTGCCATAACGGTGGTATCTTCTGCATATCTAAGGTTATTGATATTTCTCCCAGCTGTAATCAAAATTACAGCTTGTGCTTAATCCAGCCTAGCATTTCTCATGATGTACTCTGCATATAAGTTAAATAAGCAGGGTGACAATATACAGCCTTGATATACCCCTTTCCCAATTTAGAATCAGTCTGTGGTTCCATGCCTGGTTCTAACTGTTGCTTCTTGACCTGTATACAGATTTCTCAAGAGGCAGTTCAAGTGGTCTGGTATTCCCATCTCTTGAAGAATTTCTCACAGTTTGTTGTAATCCACAAAGTCAAAGGCTTTGGCATAGTCAAGGAAGCAGAAATAGATGTTTTTCTGGAACTCTCTTGCTTTTTTGATGATCCAAAGGATGTTAGCAATTTGATCTCTGGTTCCTCTCTTTTCTAAATCCAGCTTGAACATCTGGAAGTTCACTGTTCATGTACCGTTGAAACCTGGCTTGGAGTATTTTGAGCATTACTTTACTAGTGATGAGTGCAATTGTGCATTAGTTTGAACATTCTTCAGCATTGCTTTTCTTTGTAACAGGAATGAAAATTGACCATTTCCAGTCCTGTGGCCACTGCTGAGTTTTCCAAATTTGCTGGCATACAGAGTGCACCACTTTCACAGCATCATCTTTTGGGATTTGAAATAGCTCAACTGGAATGCCATCACCTCCACTAGCTTTGTTTGTAGTGATGCTTTCTAAGGCCCATTTGACTTCACATTCCAGGATGTCTGGCTTTAGGTGAGTAATCACCCCATTGTGGTTATCTGGGTCATGAAGATCTTTTTTGTATAGTTCTGTGTATTCTTGCCACCACTTCTTAATATCTTCTGCTTCTGTTAGGTCCATCCGTGTCTGTCCTGTATCGAGCCAATCTTTGCATGAAATGTTCCCTTGGTATCTCTAACTTTCTTGAAGTGATCTCTAGTCTTTCTCATTCCATTGTTTTCCTCTATTTCTTTGCACTGATCACGAGGAAGACTTTTTTTTAATCTCTCCTTGCTATTCTTTGGAACTCTGCATTCAGATGGGTATATTTTTCCATTTCTCCTTTGTCTTTCACTTCTCTTCTTTTCTCAGCTATGTGTAAGGTCTCCTTGGAAACCATTTTGCCGTTTTGCATTTCTTTTTCTTAGGGATGGTCTTGATCACTGCCTCCTGTACAATGTCATGAACCTCCGTTCACATTTCTTCAGGAACTCTATCAGATCTAATCCCTTGAATCTATTTGTCAACTTCCACTGTATAATTTTAAGGGCTTGACTTAGGTCATACTTGAATAATCTAGTGGTTTTCCCTTTTTCAATTTAAGTCTGACTTTTCCAATAAGGAGTTCATGATCTGAGCCACAGTCAGCTCCCAGTCTTCTTTTTGCTGACTGTATAGAGCTCTTCCATCTTTGGCTGCAAACAATATAATCAATCTGATTTTGATATTGACCATCTGGTGATGTCCATGTGTAGAGTCACCTCGTGTTGTTGGAAGAGGGTGTTTGCTATGACCAGTGCATTCTCTTGGCAAAACTCTATTAGCCTTTGCCCTACTTCATTCTGTACTCCAAGGCCAAATTTTCCTGTTACTCCAGGTATCTCTTGACTTCCTACTTTTGGATTAGAGTCCCCTATAATGAAAAGAGATTATTTTTGGATGTTAGTTCTAGAAGGTCTTGTAGGTCTTCATAGAACTGTTCAACTTCCGCTTCTTCAGCATTACTGGTCGGGGCATAGACTTGGATTACCATGATATTGAATGGTTTGCCTTGGAAACAAAGAGATCATTCTGTCATTTTTGCGACTGCATCTAAGTACTGCATTTCAGACTCTTTTGTTGACTATGATGGCTACTCCATTTCTTCTAAGGGATTCTTGCCCGCAGTAGTAGATATAACGGTCATCTGAGTTAAATTCACCCATTCCAGTCCATTTTAGTTTATTGATTCCTAGAATGTTGACATTCACTCTTGCCATCTTCTGTTTGACCACTTCCAATTTGCCTTGATTCATAGACCTGACATTCCAGGTTCCTATGCAATATTGCTCTTTATAGCATCAACCATTACTTCCATCACCAGTCACATCCACACCTGGGTGTTGTTTTTGCTTTGGTGCCATCTCTTCATTCTTTCTGGAGTTATTTCTCCATGGATCTCCAGAAGCATATTGGGCACTTACCAACCTGGGGAGTTCATCTTTCAGTGTCCTATCTTTTTGCCTTTTCATGCTGTTCATGGGGTTCTCAAGGCAAGAATACTGAAGTAGTCTGCCATTCCCTTCTCCAATGAACCATGTTTTTTCAGAACCCTCCACCATGACCTGTTTATCTTGAGTGGCCCTACACGGCATGGCTCATAGTTTCATTGAGTTAGAGAAGGCTGTGGTCCATGTGATCAGATTGGTTAGTTTTCTGCAATTGTGGTTTTCATTCTTTCTGCCCTCTGAGGGAGAAGAATAAGAGGCTTATGGAAGCTTCCTGATGGGAGAGACTGATAGCAGAGGAAACTGGTTCTTATTCTGATAGGCAGGGCCATCCATGCTCAGTAAATCTTTAATTCAATTTTCTGTTGATGGGCAGGGCTATGTTTCCTCCTTGTTCTTTGACTTGAAGCCAAACAATTGTAGAGGTAATGAAAATAATGGTACCTCCTTCAACAGGTCCAGCCCACACACTGCCTCACTCAGTGCCCCCGACCCTGCAGCAGGCCACTGCTGACCCACACCTCCACCAGAGACTTCTGGACACTCACAGGCATATTTGAGTCAGTGTCATTTGGGGTCACTGCTCCTTTCTCCTGGGCGCTGGTGCACACAGGGTTTTGTTTATGCTCTCCAAGAATTTCCCAGTCCTGTGTAAGTTCTGGCGGCTATATGATGAGGTTAATGGTGACCTCCAAGAGGGCTTATGCCATACTCACGTCTACTGCACCCAGAGCCCCTGCCCCTGCAGCAGTCTGCTGCAGACCTGTACCTCCACAGGAGACACTCAAACACAGTTCTGGCTCAGTCTCTGTGGAGTCTCTGGGTCCTGGTGCATACAAGGTTTGTTTGAGCCCTCTGAGCATCTCTGGAGGGTATAGTGTTTGATTCTAAATGTGATTTTGCCCCTCTTACCATCTTGCTGGGGCTTCTCCTTTGCCCTTGGCTGTGGGCTATCTTTTTTTTTTGGTGGGATCCAACATTCCCCTTTTGATGATTGTTCAGTAGCAAGTTGTAATTTTGGAGTTCTCGCAGGAGAAGATGAGTACAAGTTCTACTCTGTCATCTTAGAGAAAACCCAAGTGTGATTCCCAAGAATATGAGAATGTCCTCATAAATTCTGAATACTGGCAATACTGTTTGCTCAAGACAAAGTATCAACAGAAGGAAGAGTATTGGGTTAAAGAATAGATACTGTAGCTTACTTGAACTGAGGGGTGATTCTCAGAAGGACAGATAAGTCTAGAAATTACTGATTCATCTGTCCCCAGAAAATAACTCTGAGGGTTAAAAGTTATTTCCAGAGAATGTGGGTTAGACACAGGGGTAAGACATGGGAATTTTATTCTCAAAGAATCAAATTTGTTACTCAGAGAAATCAGAAAAGTAAAGTTTGGAAATGCATGAATCTATGGCTACATCCTTAATCCCAAAACTAATTCCAGGTTAATTTAAATTAATGAATCATGGTGCAATGCTGAAAAGAGGGGGATGCAGAGTCTGAGAGTCTCCATTAAAATGCTATCTGCCAATATTTTGTCATCCTAACCGCTCTGAATTTTTTCTCTTTCAAATAATAACAGGACCCATCTCTTAGGACTACTGACAGAATTAAAGGAGATAGTGCCATGTACCAACCTTACACAGTGCCTGACACAGAGCCAGCAACCCATAAGGTTGGCTATCATTATCACTCCTTTGTTCATCCATCCAGCAGTTAGTTGGTATGTAGCTACTACATTTAAGACCCTCTGCTGCATTCTGACCATACAGAAACTGAACAAGACATAGTCCATGCCATTGCAGAATCTACAATGTATCACGGATGGGAGGTGGTTACCTAAGTACCCTAACTTCAATGAGACACACTAACAGTAGGGAGGATGACAGTTCTGATGTGTCCAGCGCATGAAGAAGGGTCTGCTGAAAAGTTACGTAAGTGGACATCTGAAGGATGAGTAGCAGTTCATCTGATGAATAGGCCAGGGGTTTAGGACTAATAGAGATGTAGAATCATTCCTGGTTTAATGAAATCCAACTAGTGAATTATGCTTTTTCCAATTATAGGAGAAATAGAACCTGGAGATTTATGGATGTCATTGTGGTATATGTACTACAGAGCTGACCCTGCAGGAACAGACATCATATATAACCTTTCTGTGAGTCTGAGGCATTGGGTATGCTCAGCCTTCGGAATGAGATGCAGATGTTGGTGAATATTCAGCTTAGTGGAGGGTTTTGTGCCCCTTGTAGCCATTTCCGAAAACTGGGAGTTTTTGTCTCTGTTGTTTGTTTTGGGGTGTTTTTTTTTTTTTTTTTGCCAGAAATAACAATGCAGCAGAAGCAGAGGAAGCATTTTAGTTACAAGCTCCTGACAGATACATCATTTCTTGCTTACTGTCTTCTGGAAAATGCTCCAATATTGTGAATTTCTCAGTCCTCCTGCCTCTTCCCCCCAGTTGTTCACAGTTGAGTCCACTGATGATCTCCACACATAAGTTCAGTTCATCTCTGCTTCCAAAGCCAGTTTTGGACACTCAGATAATAAAGTGGTTTTGACTCTTGAGAGTTCCTTGGACTGCAAGGAGATCCAACCAGTCCATTCCGAAGGAGATCAACCCTGGGATTTCTTTGGAAGGAATGATGCTAAAGCTGAAACTCCAGTACTTTGGCCACCTCATGAGAAGAGCTGACTCATTGGAAAAAACTCTGATGCTGGGAGGGATTGGGGGCAGGAGGAGAAGGGGACGACAGAGGATGAGATGGCTGGATGGCATCACTGACTCAATGGACGTGAGTCTGAGTGAACTCCGGGAGTTGGTGATGGATAGGGAGGCCTGGTGTGCTGCGATTCATGGGGTCTCAAAGAGTCGGACACGACTGAGCGACTGAACTGAACTGAACCTTCTCTGAGCTGGAGCTTGACCTGTATTACTTTTTCAAGCTACTGTAGTCTGGATACCAACCTCAGCACTGACCCTTGGGCTACAGACTGTTGCCCAGATCTCTGCTGCTGCCATTCAGATAGAGGGCCAGGGGCCCCATAAGGATATGGGGTCTTGTCTGCCACCCTCCAAAGTACAGCATGCTCACCATCCTCTATCACATTTGTGCCTGACAAGCTTCTGTTGGATTCCTCTCTCCCTCCTTTCACTTCCAGGCCCAGCTGCCTGCTGCACCTGCACAGTACATGGCCGCCAATTCTGTTCTGTGGGATTCCTTAGCTCTTCCCCAGTGCTAAGTAATTGCTGGAACAGGGAAATGCTACTGTTCCTTGTTCTTCCTGTGCTTCGAGAGACAGCCTTAACACATGCCCTGCCCTAAAGGATGCCCTTAGCTTACCTTCTCCTGACCTAGTAAGGCTGCATCAGCTAGAATATATCACACTCCAAGATATAAAAATTTATGACTCTGGGTATTTAAATAATTGAAAGAAAGGTTCTTTATAATCAGTACTACACAGGATGAAATGAACTACTATTAGGATAACCTTCTATCTATATGTACATGTAAAATCCTTTCACTTATTTGGGGTTAAATAAGGTACCACTATCTATATTAGTTTCCCACAAAAGAAACTCTCCTCTGCCACACATTATTTGGACTTCTATTATCCAACAATTCAGGATATTCTTCTTTATTTGGATATAACATCGCCACATCTTACAATTACCCAGCATCTTTCGGTTTGAGACTATAATGATAATAATGACAACTATGGTAATGACCACGTACCTATCATCTTGTATTTGAAAAACACTTTCCAATGAGCAATTAGTTACTCCACCTCTGTAAAATAGTTACATATTATTATAACCACCTTTTCAGAGGAGGAAACTAGGACACAAAATAAATTTATTTTAACTCATTAAAAAAATTTCAATGACTTTTGTCCAAAGACAGACCTGCAGCAATAAGTGATCATGTAAAGCAAAAGGAAAGGACATTGTGGTTCACAGGTGCACAATATCTGTGACTGGACTCCTGAGAACTCCATGGATTTACCGCGATTCAGAACTGTTCATTCCCCCCATCCCCCATTGCTTATCTCCAGTTTAAGGTAAATGAAGGCAGCTCCAAATAACAACAAAAAAAAGGATTCTTAATAGCACTGAAATTAAATAGATTATGAAAGTGGCTTTCAAAGAAATTGTCCTACCTTATATTTCTGTGGAGCCAAAACATGTACAATAAAAAGTTCTCTCCCTGAAGGGATACAATCAAGTGACCCCAGGATACAAGAGACTTGACAGTATTTTGCCTGGACTCTTATTTCCTATTGTGCTCTTACAGGTTACATTCAGAGTCTCACTGGGGATACCTAAAACAGGAGCTCAATAAATTTTTTGTTTGCATAGTTTTGAAAAGATTTTACTTTTAACACAAGTAGGTAAGCTACACAAGCATAATAATACATCTACTATACAATTAGGTAGATATATAGACATATCCTTTGCAGCTGTGCAAAGTACTTCCTAATTCTAAACTATTTGTTTTTAGACATGAATCTATGCTTCTAAGCATTTAGGTCCCATCTAGCCAGCTAAGCACAGTGAGAGCATTCATAAAGGTCCAGAATTCTTATGAAAGAATTTCCATTTCTGAAAAGAGAGATTTCACTAAAAAAATTATTTTGTAATTATTTTTCCCTATCTTTGAGCATGATTTACCTATCCAAATATTTCTTGACAGAATTACTTAAACTTCATATTTTCCCAAAGTTAACTATGAGACAAAAATGTAAAAGAAATGTAAAATAATATTCACCATTTATGAAACTATATTTTAAATTCTATCCCCAAATCAAAAACAAAGTGGAAACAAATGAACTTAAATGAGTATCCATTGGAGAGCATGAACACATAGAAATACTATCTTTAGAGATACATATTTAGATTAGATATTAAGAAGGAATCTATACATTGAAAAAGACATACAAACCAAGCAGCATATAAATATTATGTGTATCACAATTCAAGCAAATATACTGCAAAAATAAAATCATAGATTGATAGGAATAATATGAACATTGACTGGACATTTGACGATATAAGAAAGCTTTTTAGTTTTAAACATGACATTTTTATGATGTTGAAAAAAATTAAGAAAACTACACTTCCTATCTTTGAGAGGTACATATCACAATATCTTCAGATAAAACGATATGATTCTTATATTTGCTTGAAAATAATCTACATGCTTGAGTAGATGGAGATTTAGATGAAACAAGATTGGTTATTAGTTGAAAACTGATGAAGTTTCATGATGATAAAATTGAATTCATCATACTGTTTTAATCTAGATATGCACATTTAAAATTTTCTAAAAAACTTAAAAAAATAATAACAGAATTGATACATCAGTCTTTTGGTGAGGGTGGGAAGGGGGTTCAAATTCCTTTTTTCTCCAGTTTACATTTTGGCAGCTTTTTCAGCAAGGATCTATGATAAATTTTTTCAATGCTTATCTAAAAATGTCCTTATTTTGCCTCACTATTGAATGGAAGTTCTCATGGGTAAAGAATTCCAGGATAACACTAATTCCCCTCAGTTATTACTTCATTGTCTTTTAGTGTCTATTTCTATTTGTAATTTATCTGTCAATCTAATAATTGTTTCTTTATAGAAAATTCTTTCTGATGTCTTTAAATCTTTACCTGTCTAGGTGAATGGACAAAGAAGTTGTGGTACATATATACAATGGAACATTACTCTGCCATAAAAAGGAACTTGAATCAACTGATTTGAATCAGTTGAACTGACATAAATGAACCTGGAGCCTGTTATACAGAGTGAAGTAAGTCAAAAAGAGAAAAATAAATATTGTATATTAACACATGCATTAGAATCTAGAAAAATGGTACTGATGGACCTATTTGCAAGGCAGGAATAGAGGCACAGTCGTAGAGAACAGAGTTGTGGGCACAGCCATGGAAGAGAAGGTGGGACAAACAGAAAGCAGCACTAACACGTCTATGCTGCTGCTGCTGTTGCTAAGTCGCTTCAGTCCGACTCTGTGCGACCCCATAAACAGCAGCCCACTGGGCTGCCCCATCCTTGGGATTCTCTAGGCAACAATACTAGAGTGGGTTCCCATTTCCTTCTCCAATGCATGAAAGTGAAAAGTTTTGAAAAGTGAAGTCGCTCAGTAGTGTCCGACTCTTAGCAAGCCCATGGACATGCAGCCCACGAGGCTCCTCTGTTCATGGGATTTTCCAGGCAAGAGTACCACATCTAAAACAGCTAGCTAGTAAGAAGTTGCTGTATAACACAGGGAGTCCAACCCAGTGCTCTGTGAAGACCTAGGTAGGTGGGATAGGGTAGGTGGGAGGGAGATTTAGAGGGAGAGGACAAATGCACAGTACGGCTGATTCACGTTCTTATATGGCAGAAACCAACAAAACATCATAAAGGAATTATCTTCAAATTAAAAATACATTTAAAAAAAAAAAAGTCTTTACCTATTTTCTGTTCTATAGCTTCACTATAATGTGTCCGCTTCTCGGTTTAATTTTTCCTCAGTAGAAATCAATAATGTCTATTTTTGAGATAATTTATTTCTTTGGCAACGGTGAAAATTTTTCAGCTATCTTCTCTTCAAATATTGCCTTTTTTTGCAGTCCTACTTTCTGGAATTCCCACTGTTTATCTGTGAAATGTTCGCCCTCTATCTGCCTTGTTTCTGTCTTTCTCTTTCATATTTTAAGAAGAGGTGGCAAGAATACACAGAGGAATTGTACAAAAAAGATCTTCACGACCCAAATACTAACAATGGTGTGATCACTCACCTAGAGCCAGACATCTGGAATGTGAAGTCAAGTGGGCCTTAGAAAGCATCACTACAAACAAAGCTAGTAGAGGTGATGGAATTCCAGTTGAGCTATTTCAAATCCTGAAAGATGATGCTGTGAAAGTGCTGCACTCAATGTGCCAGCAAATTTGGAAAACTCAGCAGTGGCCACAGGACTGGAAAAGGTCAGTTTTCATTCCAATCCCTAAGAAAGGCAATGCCAAAGAATGCTCAAACTACCACACAATTGCACTCATCTCACATGCTATTCAAGTAATGCTCAAAATTCTCCAAGCCAGGCTTCAGCAATGCATGAACCGTGAACTCCCTGATGTTCAAGCTGGTTTTAGAAAAGGCAGAGGAACCAGAGATCAAATTGCCAACATCCGCTGGATCATGGAAAAAGCAAGAGTTCCAGAAAAAACATCTATTTCTGCTTTATTGACTATGCCAAAGCCTTTGACTGTGTGGATCACAATAAACTGGGGAAAATTCTGAAAGAGATGGGAATACCAGACCATCTGACCTGCCTCTTGAGAAATTTGTATGCAGGTCAGGAAGCAACAGATAGAAATGGACATGGAGCAACAGACTGGTTCCAAATAGGAAAAGGAGTACGTCAAGGCTATATATTGTCACCCTGCTTATTTAACTTATATGCAGAGTACATCATGAGAAACGCTGGGCTGGAAGAAACACAAGCTGGAATCAAGATTGCCGGGAGAAATATCAATAACCTCAGATATGCAGATGACACCAGCCTTATGGCAGAAAGTGAAAAGGAACTAAAAAGCCTCTTGATGAAAGTGAAAGTGGAGAGTCAAAAAGTTGGCTTAAAGCTCAATATTCAGAAAACGAAGATCATGGCATCTGGTCCCATCACTTCATGGCAAATAGATGGGGAAACAGTGGAAACAGTGTCAGACTTTATATTTGGGGGCTCCAAAATCACTGCAGATAGTGACTGCAGCCATGAAATTGAAAGACGCTTACTCCTTGGAAGAAAAGTTATGACCAACCTAGATAGCATATTCAAAAGCAGAGATATTACTTTGCCAGCAAAGGTCCGTCTAGTGAAGGCTATGGTTTTTCCTGTGGTCATGTAGGGATGTGAGAGTTGGACTGTGAAGAAAGCTGAGCACTGAAGAATTGATGCATTTGAACTGTGGTGTTGGAAAAGACTCTTGAGAGTCCCTTGGACTGCAAGGAGATCCAACCAGTCCATTCTGAAGGAGATCAACTCTGGGATTTCTTTGGAAGGAATGATGCTAAAGCTGAAACTCCAGTACTTTGGCCACCTCATGCAAAGAGTTGACTCATTGGAAAAGACTTTGATGCTGGGAGGGATTGGGGGCAGGAGGAGAAGGGGACGACAGAGGATGAGATGGCTGGATGGCATCACTGACTCATTGAACGTGAGTCTGAGTGAACTCCGGGAGTTGGTGATGGATAGGGAGGCGTGGCGTGCTGCGATTCATGGGGTCGCAAAGAGTCCGAAAAGACTGAGCGACTGAACCGTACTGATATACCTGTGGCGCATTCTGGGTAATTCTTACAATGTTATCCTCCAAGTCACTAATCCTCTCTTCAGCTATGTCTAATATGATGTTATAAAATCTATTATTAGAGTTTTTAACTTCAAAGTCCATGTTTCTCAATCCTAGGATTAGGATTTGTTTCTTTTGACATCTACCTTTTCTTGATCATATTTTATCACTTTCTTAGAGTTTGAATTCTCATTTTTATACATTTAACTGTGTTAAACACATTTATTACTGTTTTTAATTCTCTTTTACGGTGCTATTTAGCTATCTTAAGTGCTTCAAAGTCTAATCCTAATATCTACTGTGACTCTTGCATATTTGAGGTGGATTTTGGACAATTTTAGATTTATGGAGCAATTCAGAAGATAGTACAGAAAGTTCCCATGTACTTCCATCCAGTTCCCCTTATTCTTAACATCTTAAGCAAGTGTGGTGCATTTTAACAATTAATGGACCAACACTGACATATAATTATTAACTAAGGTCCATGGTTTACTCATAGTTTCTTAGTTTTATCTACTATCTTCTTCTGTTCCAGGATATTTTCATCCAGGAGAGTACATGAGAGTTACAGAACAGTACATTAGAGTTAGTTGTCATGTCTTCTTAAGCTCCTTCTAGGTGTGAAAGTTTCTTAGATTTTCCTTTTTTTAAATGATACCAAAATATGATAGGTTCAAGGTATATTGATCCAATATTTTGTTGAATGCCCCTCTATTGGTATTTGTCTGATATTTTACTCATGATTAGATTGATGTTATTGATTTTGAGAGAAAATAAGAGGTAATACAGCATTTTCAATATATCATATCAAAGGTACAGCCTATCAATATGATTTATCACTGAGAGTGGTGAATTTCATTACTGAGGTAGTGTTTATCAGGTTTATTCAGTATAAAGTCGGAGTTCCTGTGTTTGGGATTGTTACATACATAGGTAGTGATGATTTCAGTACCAAACACAATGAAGCTTCAAGATGAAGATAGAAACTTCTTCGAGTCCATCTTGCAGTCGCCTTGGGACAGCAGAGAATTTTTTTGTTTTCAAATCCGCCCTTCTGTTGAGACTGTAATAATCCCAGGAGCTTGGCTGTAGTTAGTCTCAGGACCTACACTCTAACTGCCTACGGTATGCAATCCTGATTCTACTCTCCAACTGAGAACTCGCCTCGTGGCCCCCAGTGTCATCACCATCTACACTACCACAAGGGACTTACACTCTAAATTACAGTTTTCGTTCACTTTGCTATGCCAGTACTCTCTAATTTATGGCAAGGAAGATACAATTTCTTTCTTGCAAGGTGACTGACATACTTCAATGCATCTTTTTATCCCTAACTTATATGTTCAGTTCAGTTCAGTCGCTCAGTCGTGTCCGACTCTTTGCAACCCCATGAATCGCAGCACGCCAAGCCTCCCTGTCCATCACCAACTCCCAGAGTTCACTCAGACTCACGTCCATCGAGTCGGTGATGCCATCCAGCCATCTCATCCTCTGTCGTCCCCTTCTCCCCCTGCCCCCAAACCCTCCCAGCATCAAAGTCTTTTCCAATGAGTCAACTGTTCACATGAGGTGGCCAAAGTATTGCAGTTTCAGCTTTAGCATCATTCCTTCCAATGAACACCCAGGGCTGATCTCCTTGCAGTCCAAAGGACTCTCAAGAGTCTTCTCCAACACCTCAGTCCAAATGTATCAATTCTTCGGTGCTCAGCCTTCTTCACAGTCCAACTCTCACATCCATACATAACTACTGGAAAAACCATAGCCTTGACTAGACGGACTTTAGTCGGCAAAGTAATGTCTCTGCTTTTGAATATGCTATCCAGGTTGGTCATAACTTCTCTTCCAAGCAGTAAGCATCTTTTAATTCCATGGCTGCAGTCAATATCTGCAGTTATTTTGGAGTCCAAAAAAATGAAGTATGACACTGTTTCCACTGTTTCCCCATCGATTTGCCATGAAGTGATGGGACCAGATGCCATGATCTTCGTTTTCTGAATGTTGAGCTTTAAGCCAACTTTTTCACTCTCCTCTTTCACTTTCGTCAAGAGGCTTTTTAGTTCTTCTTCACTTTCTGCCATAAAGGTGGTGTCATCTGCATATCTGAGGTTATTGATATTTCTCCCGGCAATCTTGATTCCAGCTTGATTCCTGTCCAGTGTTTCTCATGATGTACTCTGCATATAAGTTAAATAAGCAGGGTGACAATATACAGCCTTGACATACTCCTTTTCCTATTTGGAACCAGTCCGTTGTTCCATGTCCAGTTCTAACTGTTGCTTCCTGACCTGCATACAGATTTCTCAAGAGGCAGGTCGGGTGGTCTGGTATTCCCATCTCTCTCAGAATTCTCCCCAGTTTATTGTGAAATACACAGTCAAAGGCTTTGGCATAGTCAAGAAAGCTGAAATAGATGTTTTTCTGGAACTCTCTTGCTTTTACCATGATCCAGCGGATGTTGGCAATTTGATCTCTGGTTCCTCTGCCTTTTCTAAAACCCAGGTTGAATATCAGGGAGTTCACGGTTCATGTATTGCTGAAGCCTGGCTTGGAGAATTTTGAGCATTACTTTACTAGCATGTGAGATGAGTGCAATTGTGTGGTAGTTTGAGCGTTCTTTGGCATTGCCTTTCTTAGGGATTGGAATGAAAACTGACCTTTTCCAGTCCTGTGGCCACTGCTGAGTTTTCCAAATTTGCTGGCATATTGAGTGCAGCACTTTCACAGCATCATCTTTCAGGATTTGAAACAGTTCAACTGGAATTCCATCACCTCCATTAGCTTTGTTTGTAGTGATGCTTTCTAAGGCCCACTTGACTTCACACTCCAGGATGTCTGGCTCTAGATGAGTGATCACGCCATCGTGATTGTCTGGGTCATGAAGATCATTTTTGTACAGCTCTTCTGTGTATTCTTGCCATCTCTTCTTAATATCTTCTGCTTCTGTTAGGTCCAGACCATTTCTATCCTTTATCGAGCCCATCTTTGCATGAAATGTTCCCTTGGTATCTCTAATTTTCTTGAAGAGATCTCTAGTCTTTCCCATTCTGTTGTTTTCCTCTATTTCTTTGCATTGATCACTGAAAAAGACTTTTTTATCTCTTCTTGCTATTCTTTGGAACTCTGCATTCAGATGCTTATATCTTTCCTTTTCTCCTTGGCTTTTCGTTTCTCTTCTTTTCATAGCTATTTATAAGGCTTCCCCAGACAGCCATTTTGCTTTTTTGCATTTCTTTTCCATGAGGATGGTCCTGATCCCTGTCTCCTGTACAATGTCACGAACCTCATTCCATAGTTCATCGGGCACTCTATCTATCAGATCTAGGCCCTTAAATCTATTTCTCACTTCTACTGTATAATCATAAGGGATTTGATTTAGGTCATACCTGAATGGTGGTGGCTGGCGCACTAAACGCAGGCAGTGGCAGCGGATAGCACACTAAGTGTGACCAAGAGCTACCCCATGTCCAAGGTCAGGGACAGTGACCTACAGTGCCAGGCTGCGACAGCACAGGAACGGCAGAGAGAGCTACCCCGCGTCCGAGGTCAGGGGCAGTGCCTGGGAGGAGATACCCCGCCACCGAGGCCAGGGGCGGCGGCCAGGAGAAGCCACCCTGTGGCCGAGGTCAAGGGCAACAAATGAGAGGAGCCACCCAGAGTCCGAAGCCAGGGGTGGCGGCCAAGGCCAAAGGTAGTGCTCGAGGCCAGGGCGGGTGGCAAGGAGGAGCAACCCCACGCCCAAGGAGTAGTGGCTGGCACAGGAGGGCCTAGAGGAGCAATCCTACGTTGAAGACCAGGAAGTACGGCGGGAGGAGATACCCCTCATCCAAGGTAAGGAGCAGCGGCTGTGCTTTGCTGGAGCAGCTGTGAAGAGATACCCCACGCCCAAGGTAAGAGAAACCCAAGTAAGATGGTAGGTGTTGCAAGAGGGCATCAGAGGGCAGACACACTGAAACCATACTCACAGAAATCTAGTCAATCTAATCACACTAGGACCACAGTCTTTTCTAACTCAATGAAACTAAGCCATGCCTGCAGGGCAACCCAAGATAGGTGGGTCATGGTGGAGAGGTCTGACAGAATGTGGTCCACTGGAGAAGGGAATGGCAAACCACTTCAGTATTCTTGCCTTGAGAACCCCATGAACAGTATGAAAAGGCAAAATGATAGGATACTGAAAGAGGTACTCCCCAGGTCAGTAGGTGCCCAATATGCTACAGGAGGTCAGTGGAGAAATAACTCCAGAAAGAGTGAAGGGATGGAGACAAAGCAAAAACAATACCCAGTTGTGGATGTGACTGGTGATAGAAGCAACGTCCGATGCTGTAAAGGGCAATATTGCATAGGAACCTGGAATGTCAGGTCCATGAATCAAGGCAAATTGGAAGTGGTCAAACAGGAGATGGCAAG